>NW_026779134.1:0-100000 GCF_030144855.1 Hypanus sabinus | reverse complement strand
GGGCTGGTATAAACTAGAGTTGCAGGCACATGTAAATAAGAACGCCATTTCAGTTAGTTGAATGGATGTTGGGACAGATGTTGTGAGGACTTCTGGAAAAGTCAAGTAGGAAAAATCGAGCCTGTCGGGACTCATGTTCTGAGCTGCGTACGTTTCAATGCAGGAAGAATTGTTTGAAGGGCCTTTGCGCTCAGGTCAGGGGTCAACGCCTCTCAGCCTGACACAGCAGATAGCAGTGAGACGAGATTGCAGGCGGGACAGAACCGTTTGCATAAGCTATGAACGAGACACACAATCCTCACTGTGACACGGAGATGTTCTTCAATGGGACACTGAAAGTGTTTCGGTGTCACTGCCACAACCCACATCTGACATGAACACGCCCCCCATCGTGACACTGACACACTGACAGGCTCTGCACCACAGCAGGATCTCACCACTCAACGATACCAACACAGAGTCAGGCCCTGCACTGTAACTGGAATACAGTCCTCCCCGTATGCATTACTCTCTCCCCGACTCCGTCACCCTGCTCCTATACCATTCCCAGTCACAGTCACACACACTGCAGTGCACCACTCCCGTCTCCGTCACCCAACCATCGCCTACAAGCAGCCCTGTCACGGTGACCCACATCCTCTCCTGCGCACTTCGCCGTCTCCGTCATCGCATACGATCCATACGCCCCGCCCCGTCTCCGTGATACTCTCCTCCCGCTAAACGCTCCCCATCTACGTCATCCCTCCACTCTCCTCCCACTCTGTGACACAGGCAATTGCGCCGAGTTTGAGGAAGAGATAATGGCTGGTGTTTCACCTCCCCCCGTACCATGGATATCGATCTCCAGGATCTGAAACTCTCCACAAATCTGCATGCACAGGCCGGTCATGTGCTTCCACACGGCTTGCATCAGTGTCTGCAAACTCACCACCCTGTCCCTGGCCTCCTCTCTCCTCCCGAAAAGCTGGGTAACGGAGGAGGGAGAGGGTTTCGTAATTTTGCTGACTCCGGTAGGGTGTGCTGCGACGGTGCAGGAGGGTCTTTGCAGGTCCGACTCCGGGAGCGTGATGGGATAAATTTTTGGTAGTTTCGCTGGTTATCCGACCCAGGTACTGCGCGTTTGGACGGACTGGATGGAGCTTCACTCTGTGTGTGACCCCGGAATGTGAGTTGAAACAATATGGAGGGTTTTGCACTTTGTGTATGATCCCGGGGGTGTGTGATTGATCTTTGCGGAGGGAGCGTTACTCAGTGTATGTTTCCAGGACTGTGTGATGGGATTGTATGGCGGAATTCTCACTCTGTCTGTGACTCCTGGCCATTGATCAGTGGATTTCGGCGTTTAAACAGGTTCCAAACAAAGACAGGGAGCCAGAAAATGGCACCTCACACGTTCTGCTCCAACGGCAGCAAACTGAACACCCTTTCTGTGACCCCACTCTCCGCCCCTTCCTTCCTCTTGTCACAGCACACCATTCCTTCTCTATGATTCTTTGTTTTTTATAATATATCTTACTGAAGGAACGGCACAATATAGAATACATACTGGATTACATTTTCCTCCATTTTGCTCTTGTATCTTACCCGTAAACAAACCTCCCCTCACCGCCCTCCCCGAGCATACAATGACAGCTAATGTATTTACAATACAACACTTCACAAATACAAGTACGGGCATTTCACAGCCACGTTATCACAGACGCCCTCGGAGTGAATTTAATCTTTACTAAAACAACACATTACGTCATCTAACCAAGCAGTGGCAGATGGGGGAGTGGCAGATTTCCGGACCAGTAAGATTCTCCTACGTGGCACAAACTTCGGGGCAGGTGAGTACCAAACACTTGCGGACTGAGAGATTGAAGGTATCCTGAACACACCGGGTGGTTGTTCGGCACAAGTCTTCAATGCCTGGCCATGTTCGGACGCGAAGCTTTCCTGTTTTCACTCTCCTGAAGCAGCCCGCGCGTTATCTTCAGATACTGAGACAGAAGGATCATCGGAGGCGCGGTGGTCCCTCCCTGTACTGGTGGTCAACGCGAACATGGGGGACATTGAACACATCTGGAAGCGAAGTTCTGGTGTTCCTTCTGTCGAAGGATTTAGCTTTGCAGGAGGTTATGATACTGTCCCGAAGGATAAACAACTCTGATGGGCAGAAGGGTGCAGAGTTGCCCATGCCCCCCTTTTTGGGGAATCGCAAACCGTTACTATTACTATGTTAATATAATTTAGAAATTGTCAATTTAATTTTTCGAAATACCTGCTAATATCAGTGAGAAGTACCCTGAAACTAATAATGTAGCAATGACTATATTCCATATTTATTTCGAAAGGATTAACATACCACAAACTTTACCTTGAAAGATTTTGAGTTCCAAAGTGTTTATGCTGTCAGCGTTTCAAGTTATGCCACTGTTACAGATGGGAAAGATAATCAGATCAGTAGGTGGCACCTGATTTCTAATAAGCATCCCGACCGCTGAACGCCGACACTGTCTGGTCAGAGCATCTTATTTTTGACATCGTGCCCGTCGGTCGGTTTTTCAGCCTGACATCGTTCACTCGCCTGCTGTGCATCCGCTTGTGTTTGTTTCATGTGCGAATTACAAATATAAAATTACAGTGACGCACGGGATTCACAACTTCCGAAAAAAAAGTTCTGCTCAGAGTAATAGTTGGGCCGCACAGCTATGAAGAGAGATGAGGCGATGTTGTTGGGCAATATCGTGGTTTCACAATCCGGCCTTGCATTCGAATACAAACCGGGGCTTTTGAAACGTAGCGCAGATGGGCGATCCCGGGTTGAAGAGAAGGCCATTCTGACAAATCATTAAAACTCTCTGGCTCTTAACGCTGATGCCACCTTTGTATAAATTTCCGTTCACGCATTAATAACACTACCCCCGTCTTTAGATATAATGCACCGCGCAGTTTTGGGGGCCTCGTTTAGCAAGGGCTGGAAAGAGTGCAGCCAATACTGACAAAGATGCTGCAAGGTCTCTAAAGGCTTAGGTAGAGAGAGAGGTCCGGCTGTATTTTGTCCCTTACATAGAGTGTTTTATTCCTAAAGGTCGGAGAAAGAAGGATAACTTTACAGAGTGGTGTAAAACAAGGCGCAGAGTCACTTGTATCGCCATAAGTTTGTGGAACCGAAGTAAGCGGGGGGTGGGGGTTATGTTGATGTCCAGAGGGCCAAGATGTAGTTAGATTCCAAGAGAAATTTTATCACACAGAAGGCGGTGTGTATATGGAACTACCTGGCAATGGAATGGGTGATACAGGATGGTTATCGATGTTTTAAAACCAATATTGATTGCGAAAGATTTAACAAGATGATGTCCAAATGTAGACAAATGGAAACAGCTCAGCTGGCCCTGTAGATCGGCAAGGAGATATTGGGCCGAAGGAGCTGTTCCCGTTGTTATGAAGGATGAACAGCTCTGATGGGCAGAATGGTGCAGAGTTGCCCATGTCCTCCCCCCCACCCCCCGGCCGGGAGAATCATAAACCGTTACTGTTGCTTTGCTGCTAATGAGAGAGAGATACATAAGGGAAAACATGCTGGAACTGGGACATCTGCTACAGATAAGAGAGTGCTATAGCAGGGTAGTCAGACTTGTTGATTCACCATATTATGACTTCTGAAAGACTTATGGCTTCTGAGAGGGTTATTTATCTTAAACCATTCTGTTCATTAAAATTCCTCAGTGTACAGCCGGAGTGGGCTGGTTTGATGGACACAACCATTAAAAATTGATTGACATCTGAGACCCCGTGAGTAGGGATAAAAGTTAGGTCTGGGGAGTCACCCCTCAGATACACCAGGAGACACACTATTGAGCACTGACTGAGTGTTGGGACCCACGGAAAGGAGTGGGGCATCGGAGACCGAACAAAGAAATCGGTCAGTTTAAATCACACTGTTATAGCAGGGCCGGTGGGGGCTTGTGTGTGTGTGTCTACTCATGCCAGAGTGACGAGTCTACCACAGAAGAACGGTCTAGCTGAAGGACAGAGGGGGCATACCTGAATGGCCACAACGAAACGACGGATCAAGAACGTAAAGGGTTTGCCTGCCTGTAGCTGTTACAGCTCTCTCTCTCTCTCTCTCTCTCTCTCTCTCTCTCTCTCTCTCTCTCTCTCTCTCTCTCTCTCTCTCTCTCTCTCACGATTACAACACAACAACCAACATCGACTTCAGCACATATGAACTGAACTGAACTTTATATTTTCCCATGATAATTCATTATCCCCTAGACAACGATAGAGCTTGTTTATTATCGATTATTATTATTCCCACACGTTTAGGTTTATTATTGCTAACGTGTATTATCTATATATTTGCATTATTGATATTGATTTGCTTATTTTACTAATAAACACTTGAAAATAGTAACCACCAGACACCAACGGATTCTTCTATCTCTGCTGGTTAGACACCCAGTTTCGGGGTACTTAACACTGTGCTCTATCATTCTTGGACTCTGCTCAGAACTGCTGTAGGCCGCAAACGTGTGGAGACCTTGTGAACTTTTGCGACCATTAATCGCTTTGTGCCGTGTTCAGGTGTTCACATAAACAAAGGTGTGTATTTACTCCCAGTGACAAAGTTCATCCGAAATAAACCATGGCTGTTATTTCCGGCGGAGAAGGTCGAATATCTACATAAAAAGCGGTTAAATCTTGTCTTCGGTCTTTGTTTCACCGCAGTTGACCTTGTGGCAATCACTATTCTCTGCCGAGGAAATTGCAACGACGGTCTGGAGAGGCAACTGGGTGTGTTACGGTAAACTCCTATTACCTTTTTCGGTAACGTTTGAGGGATTTTATTAGGCAAACCGCCTGCTGAATCCGCTACTTGCTTTCTTCCTCATTTTGACCCTCAATGCTCTGACCGTCGGACAGATACTGGCGGCGAGCAGAGTTCGCAGGGGACTGAAGGGACGGGGAAATTGCGGTAAACAGCGAGATCCGTAGATGGAGAGTCGGAGAGTATCTTTCTCTGTTGGGCGACAACCACTCTGGTCTTCATCCTCATGCGGTACCTTTCCACCGACCTGGCAACGTCTATCCGGCTTTTTTCAGGCTTACAATTGAGGCTCTGTGATTCAGAATTTCAGCAGCTGCACAAATACATTTATTTACGGAGTGACCCAGACCAGATTCAGACAGCAGATGAAAGTTCTTCTGCAATCCCCCCGCTAATTTAGTTTTGAAGCTTCTTAGATGTTTGTACCGCTCAGATGAAAGAAAAAAGTAATTTTCTAATTTTTGGAAATAAAGACACATCTGCGCTGCGAACATATTGAAAAGTTTAACTCCCTGAAAACGTTGCAGTTCTCAATCAATCCGTTTGCTCCCAGCAAGTCTGTCTTTCCTTTCCTTTAACTTAAAGACTACTTTACTCTGTTGTAGATTAAATTGTCTGCTTAATTCCCTTCTGTAAGATGTGTTTTACCTTCCACGTTAAATCACCATAATATCCAGTACTGAAAACTCATCGATCCATTCTCGAAGATTGCATTTCATAAATCTTTGGAGTGAACTGTCCGTGTCTACTGATCCGGACATCAATTATCTTTCAGTGGTGTTTCATTGTTTAATGTTTCAGTTTGCCTTCTGTACCGGCTGCTGTTTGATGTATTGCCCTTATTTTGCCTGGCTATTAATTTCTAGCGTCAGCACATGTTGAAAATCACGGAACAAATGAGATATAACTTTGCCTTGGTCCAGTTTCACTCGAATTCTACAACACCTCGGTACAGTTTCCCTACTGGCCGAACAGTATTTTCCACAGTAAATACAAGTGGATCTTGCTACAGCGGATTTACACACAGTTCTTTTAGAGTTAGGATGTCGAATAAGATGAACTCAAGCAAATTAAAATACCTTACGCTTTTTACGTTACACTTATTTTAAAATGCTTATCTTCAAAATTCTTACTCAAGTGCGAGTTATTAATATCCCAGTCATTCAATCTATATTCCAATATTAAGCAATCCGGGATTCCTTTCTTTTTTTTTACCCCAGGGCTGTTTTGCTTTAATGACATTGAACTGTGACCTGGTTTGTCATGTCGTGTGTCGCAAGGAGTTGGATCGTAATGTATGACGATAATTTAATAGCTCTGGGTCTGTGCTTGCTGGAGTTTGGAAGAATTGGGGAAGAACACATTGCAACCTATCGGACAGTGGAAAGTCCAGATTAAGAATATGGGGAGACAATATTTCCTATTGTGACTGAGGCTAGGACCAAGGTGCTGAATCTCAGTATTGAGAACATCCAATTAAAACACAGAGGACGAAGTTATTTCTTTAACCAGAGAGCGGTGAATCTGTGGAATGCATTGGTGTAGGCAGCTATGCAGGCTAATACATCTGAAAAGTTGAATCTATTGGAATCTGCTGCGTCTCCCGCTGCGCATTTTAAAATTCTGCTTCCAAGATACGCGGGGACTCGTTCTATTATGGCGCTGCATCATGGGAAAATTAGGCTAAAGGCCATCCAGTGAAACATGCTCATTGTAAACTAAACAGTTTGGGCAAAAGATCCTCCAGTGGAAATATAGACCCGTACAATAATTTTATACAATTTTGTAATTTTATTTAATTTTGTAATTAGGGAGACACTGTGAGGAGCAATATATAGAAACACATTCCATCAGACTGTTTTCCGAGATCAAAACTGACAAGTAAAGCTGGACAATGTGTGAGAATCATAATTACCAATGGAATTCTGACCTGACAGGCGGCATTGAAAACAGTTAAATTGAACTCAATCCAGGTGTTCCGGAGTTGTTCGCTGTCGAGCACTTACGTTTCCCGTTCCTTGCTCTCCAGTGACGTTGTTCAGCCTCTCAGTGAATTCTCTCCAGTTACGGGGGAGTTATCGCTAACACGCTCTGCAATGATCTCAAATCCCAATGGGAAACGAACTGAATAATCTGCTTGTATACAGCAGGCAGTGAAAGTCGTCACGTTGACTTTGGCCTGGAACAGGTTACACGGCTGTTCTTTCCTAGTGAACCAAATGAAATGAACAACTACTTGTCCTTATGTAACTAACTTTCTAAGAAAGTGGGCGGATTGTTTTGTTGTATTCATTTGTTTAATTGAATTCAAATTTTCCGAAACTTTGTTCGGTTATTAGAAACAGGGATTGTGCCGGAGGATTGGCGTATTGCTCATGTGGTTCCATTGTTTAAAAAGGGTTCTAGAAGGAAGCCTAGCAATTATAGACCTGTCAGTTTGACATCAGTGGTGGGTAAATTAATGGAAAGTATTCTTAGAGATAGTATTTATAATTATCTGGATAGACAGGATCTGATTGGGAGTAGCCAGCATGGATTTGTGCGTGGAAGGTCATGTTTGACAAACCTTATTGAATTTTTTGAAGAAGTTACGAGGAATGTTGACGAAGGTAAGGCAGTGGATGTAGTCTATATGGAATTCAGAAAGCCTTTGACAAAGTTCCACATGGAAGGTTAGTTAAGAAGGTTCAGTCGTTAGGTATTAATGCTGGAGTATTAAAATGCATTCAACAGTGGCTAGATGGGAGATGCCAGAGTGAAGTGGTGGATAATTGTTTATCGGGATGGAGGCCGGTGACTAGTCGGGTGCCTCATGGAACTGTTTTGGGCCCAATGTTGTTTGTAATATACATAAATAATCTGGATGATGGGGTGGTAAATTGGATTAGTAAGTATGCCGATGATACAAAGGTAGGAGGTGTTGTGGATAATGAGGTGGGTCTTCAAAGCTTGCAGGGAGATTTATGCCGTTTAGAAGAATGGGCTGAACGTTGGCAGATGGAGTTTAATGCTGAGAAGTGTGAGGTTCTACATTTTGGCAGGAATAATCCAAATAGAACATACAGAGTAAATGGTAGGGCATTGAGGAATGCAGAGGAACAGAGATCTAGGAATAACTATGCATAGTTCCCTGAAAGTGGAGTCTCATGTAGATAGGGTGGTGAAGAGGACTTTTGGAACGCTGGCCTTTATAAATCAAAGCATTGAGTACAGAAGTTGGGATGTAATGCTAAAGTTGTACAAGGCATTGGTAAGGCCAAATTTGGAATATTGTGTGCAGTTCTGGTCACCGAATTATAGGAAAGGTATCAATAAATTAGAGAGAGTGCAGAGACGATTTACTAGGATGTTACCTGGGTTGCAGCAATTCAGTTACAGAGAAAGGTTGAACAAGTTAGGTCTCTATTCATTGGAGCGTAGAAGGTTGAGGGGGGATTTGATCGGGGTATTTAAAATTTTGAGAGGGATAGATAGAGTTGACGTGAACAGGCTGTTTCCATTGAGAGTAGGGGAGATTCAAACTAGAGGACATGATTTGAGAGTTAGGGGGCAGAAGTTTAAGGGAAACACGAGGGGGTATTTCTTTACTCAAAGAGTAATAGCTGTGTGAAATGAGCTTCCTGTAGAAGTAGTAGAGGCCAGTTCAGTTGTGTCATTTAAGGTAAAATTGGATAGGTATATGGACAGGAAAGGAGTGGAGGGTTTTGGGCTGAGTGCGGGTAGGTGGGACTAGGTGAGATTAAGGGTTCGGCACGGACTAGGAGGGCCAAGATGGCCTGTTTCCGTGCTGTGATTGTTATATGGTTATATGGATTTGGGATGACACTGAGACCTTGCCCGCTTACAGCTGTATTTGGTGAGGCAGATGAAGTTTTGTGTTTAAATGCAAACCAGTCGGATATCATTTCACTGACATCGCTTTTGGCCCGTAGGAGAATCTTGCTGGTCTGGAAATCTGCCCCTCCCCCATCTGCTGCTGCTTGGTTAGAGGGCGTACTGTTTTATTCTGAAATTAGAAAAGATTAAATGCACTCTGAGGGCGTCTGTGAGAAAGTTCTATTCGAAATGGGGGCCTTTCTTGTTGTATTTTGGTAGTCTTAAGGAATTACCTAATAGTTGAGGGCATTTGATTGTACTTGGGAAGTTGCTTCCGTTTTAACACGCATATGGTTTACCTCACAGGGTGGTTGATGAATTGTAATATGAGTGTATTCTGGATCATCTGAGATGTTGTAGATGTGTGTGGATCTTCGGCTTGAAGTAGTGTGGGGGTGTGGCTGTGAAATGTCCGTACTTGTATTTGTGAAGCGTTGTATAGTAAATACATTAACAGTCATTGTATGCTCGGGGAGGGCGGGTGAGAGGAGGTTTGTTTCGGGGTAAGATACAAGAGCAAAATGGAGGAAAATGTAATCCATTATGTATTCTATATCATGCCGTTCCTTCATTAAAATATATTATAAAGAAAGAATCATAGAGAAGGGGTGGTGTGCTGTGTAAAGAGGAAGAAAGGGGAGGAGAGTGGGGCCACAGAAAGAGTATTCAGATTCAGCCGTTGGTGCAGAACATGTGAGACGCCATTTTCCTGTTTCCTGTCTTTGTTTGGAGTCAGTTTAAAGGCCGGCATTCACAGACCCATGGCAAGGAGTCACAGACAGAGCGAGCATCCCGCCATACAATCCCATCACACACTCCTGGAAACATACACTGAGTAACGCTCCCTCCGCAATGATCCATCACACACCCCCGGGATCATACACAGAGTGCAACGCCCTCCATATTGTTTTAACACACACGGCGGGATCACACTCAGAGTGAATCTCCGTACATACCGTCCAAACACGCAGTTCCTGGGTCTGATAACCAACGAAACTCCCTAAATATTATCCCGTCACACTCCCGGTGTCAGACATGTGAAGTACCTCCCGGACCATCGCAGCAAACCCTACCGGAGTTAGCAAAAGTACGAATCCCTCTCCCTCCTCCGTTCTCCACACTCACCAATACCCAGCCTTTCGGCTTCCCAGTGGTCTTGAATTTTCTGTGTTTCTCGGAGATGGTGTGTTTGTGTGAGCGGACTGTGTGCTGCCGTTAGAGGAAGGAAGGGGAGGAGAGAGGAGGCCAGGGAATGGGTGGTGAGAATGCAAACACTGATGCAAGCGGTGTGGAAGCATATGACCGGCCTGTGCATGCAGAATTGTGGAGAGATTCAGATCCTGGCGATCGATAGCTATGGTACGGGGGGAGGTGAAACATTAGACATCATCTCTCCCTCATACTCCGCACAATTGCCTGTGTCACAGAGTGGGAGGAGAGTGGAGCGACGACGTAGATGGAGACGTTCAGCAGGTGGTGTGTCACGGAGACGGGGCGGGGCGTAAGGATACGTACGCGATGATGGAGACGGCGAAGTGTGCAGGAGAGTGTGTGGGTCACGGAGACGGGGTTGCTTGTAGGCGAGAGATGGGTGACGGAGACGGGAGTGGTGTACTGCAGTCTGTTTGACGGTGACTGGGAGTAGTGTAAGAGTTGGGTGAAGCTGTAGGCGAGTGGTTTTGGAGAGGGAGGGTGTTGTGCATTCGGGGACGACAGTATCGAGTTACAGTGCAGGGCCTGACTGTGTTTGCATCGTTGAGTGGTGAGATCCTGCTGTGGGGCAGAGCCTGTCAGTTTGTGAGTGTCATGATGAGGGGCGTGTTCATGTCAGATGTGGGTTGTGGCAGTGACATAGAAACACTTACAGTGACCCACTGAAGAACATCACCGGGTCACAGTGAGGGTTGTGTGTCTCGTTCATAGCTTATGCAAACGGTACTGTCCAACCTGCAATCAAGTCCCACTAATACCTGCCGTGTTAGGCTTAGTGCCGTTGACCCCTGACCTGAGCGCATCTGCCCTTCAAACAATACTTCCTGCATTGAAACGTACGCCGCTCAGAACATGAGACCCAGCAGGCTCAAACTTTTGCTTCTTGACCTTTTCAGAAGTTTTAACAACATATGTCCCAACAACCACTCAACTAACTGTAATGGCGATCTTATTTACATGTCCCTGCAACTCTAGTTTATACCACCACTCTCCCCTTCTAATGGCAAACCTTACCGCTGGGATATTAGTTAGATTGTAGTTCAGGTGAAAACTGAGAAAATTGTTCGTGGGAGAGGAAATGAAGGATCTGAGCAAGGTGGGGGCGGTATGAGGCGATCTCCAGGCAGGTGTCTGTGCTGCCCCCCAGTGTTCGCGCGTCAGAATACAATCTCTGTTCTGAATAAATGTAAATTACAGTGGCATTCAAAAGCTGTATAAATGTGTGTGTGTGTGTGCGTGGGGGAGGGGGTGCGCGCGTGTGTATGTGTCTGTGTGTGGATGCGTGTGTGTGTGCGTGTGTGTGCATAATGCGTGAATGTACTGACTGTTATCCTACACATGCTTGCTATCTTTAAATTTTGTACATATTATGGACGCTGCAATCCTAAATATTTAGCCACATCTTAAACTGAATATTCTTTCTAATATTGGCCACACCTGCACATACATATGCTTGGAGAACAGACTCCCATTTTCGCCTATACACCGGTGACGATAACGGCCGCATACCATCGAGGAATCTTCTTCTTGTCTACAGCACCTCCTTTCCGTTCCCCTAACAAAGAGAACTCTATGGATACAGCTCGCCAGGGTTCATCCCTTATTCGCTGCTAAGCCACAGAACAATAGTTATTGCCAGATACCTGACTGATGAGTCTTTCCCCTGCTTGGTCATCTGGATACTTCCGGATGGGCGGAGAGTGGTGCAAATGACCAAGCAGGGGAAAGTCTCACCGGTCAGGTCTCTGTCACTGACTATAGTTCTGTGGCTCAGCAGGGAGGCGGGTGAAATCTGGCGAGTTGTATCCATAGAGTTCTCTTTGTTAGGGGAACGGAAAGGAGGTGCTGTAGACAAGAAGGAGATTCCTCGATGGTATGCGGCCGTTATCGTCACCGGTGTATAAGTAGGAAGTTTAAGTCCTCCCATCCAAAGTGATCTACCTGTTATTGTGCGTGTTGGCCAGAAGGGGACTCTGCACTGGCTCTGGCTGTTTAACTTCTTTCAGCTTCCTGTCTTTCACCCAGTTTCCTGTACCCTACACCGTGGGTGTAAAGACCACACTATATGTCCACCTTATCACGCCCTCAGCTTCCCGAATGATCCCGAGTTCATGCAGTTTCAGTTCCAACGCTGTTACGCAGAGTGTCACGGCGAGATGCGTGTGGGTGTCAGGGTTTGGGGTCGCTTAGCGTCAGGGGTGTGTAAGTGTCACAGTGACAGCTGTGTGGCTCCCTCACTGCCTATGCTGTCTGTGGTGTGGTTGTTCCCAGTGTTTCGCAAACTATCGTCAAAGTCCTTGATCTACCCCACCCACTTATCTGTCCACACGATGAGCTTAAATCTATAATTTTGCCCCTCCTGGAGAGTAGTGAACTACAATAACCGAACAGAACAGACCATTCGGCCCACCACGTTGTGATATACCAATTGAGCTAAATCACTTCTGTCTGCACAACAACCATCTGCATTCTCTGAACATTAACGTCCCTGTCAGAGGTATGTGAACCCCTCTCTCCCTGAGTTTGTCAATGAATCCTATGTGACTAGTAAAGCCGCCCCTCAACTTTGAATACTTCCCGCTTCATCACGACTAATACAACCGAAACCGGGAACGTTGAGCTGACGCTCCTGCCCGCCCTGCAACGGCGTCTCACTGATGACTACAGGATCCTAATTCCAGGCGTTGACCCCCGCCATGACCTCATCTGCTTTTCGTACAATACTTCCCGCATTGAAATGGAGGCAGCTCAGAACATGAGTCGCTGCAGGCTCAACCTTTTACTCCGTGACTCTGCCTGATGACTTAACAACATCTGCTCAACTACCAATCCGCTATCTGTTATGGCAGCCTGTTTTTCATTCCCCTGCAACTGTAGTTTAAACTCCACCACTCCCCCTTTTTTAGGCAAACCTCCCGCAGCGGTGTTATGTTCATTCCAGTTCAGGTGTAAACTGAGAGGTTATTCGCTTGGAGAGAAAATGAAGTGTCTGTGCAACGTGCGGTAGTGTGGCGCGGCTTCCCGGCGGGTGTATGTACTGCTCCCTGGTGTTCGGCGAGTGCTAAAAAGATTCAACAGGCCTCATAAGTGACGTCGTCGGTGTGACTGGAGGTCTCTCTTCGGTCCGTCGACCTACAATTAGAATATTCTGCTCTCCTGCCAGGATTCCGTACTGCTCTAAATGTGGAATTATGAAGAAGCAAAAAATAGATTAACTGTAAAAAAAACCATTCCACGTTTCAGCCCTGGCATATTGCCTTTTCAAAAGTTCAAAAACAAAATCGCGAGGAGCTGTTTTATAATACTCTGTCATTGAAACCTGCCCGTTCGCCAAAATTTTATAAGCAGATGATTCCGACAGTCAGGCACAGAGAGACGGCCCCTCCACACCGTCCTATCTCTCAGACCCGGGGTCAGACACAGAGTGAATCTCCCTCCATACCATCCCATCACACACTCCCGGGGTCAGACACAGAGTGAATATCCCTCCACTCAGTTCCATCACACACTTCCGGGGGTCAGTCACAGAGTGAATCTCCCTCAACACCATCGCATCACACACTCCCGGGGTCAGATACAGAGTGAATCTCCCTCCACTCCGTCCCATCACACACTCCCGGGGTCAGACACAGAGGGAAACTCGCTCTACACCATCCTATCACACACTCCCGGAGTCAGACACAGAGTGAATCTCCCTCCACACTGTCCCATCGCACACTCCCGGGGATCAGTCACAGAGTGAATCTCCCTCCACACTATCCCATCACACACTCCCGGGGTCAGACACAGAATGAATCTCCTTACACACCGTCTGATCGCACACTCCCGGTGTCAGACACAGAGGGAAACTCCCTCCAAACCGTCCTATCACACTCTCCTTGTACGGACACAGAGTGAAACTTCTTCCTAGTCCCATCACACACTCGCGGTTCAGATTCCACCCACATGTAGTTCCCCTCCACCGTGTCATTTTGAGAGGACGATAATGTAAAAGCAAGCATGCTAAGGGTTAACGAGGAAATGTGAGGCCGCATTCGGAGAATTGTGAGCAGGTTGGGATCCCTTATCGAACGATGTATGTAGTTATCTTGGAAAGGGTTCTATGCAGGTTCACAGAATTGATTCCAGGATTGAGTGGTTTTTCCTATGATGGCCGTCTGATGGCTCTGGACCAGTACTCGCGGGAATTCAGAATAATGAAGGGTGACTTTATTGAAAGTTTTCGGTTTGTGAAAGATCATGATAGCGGTGATGTGGACAGAATGTTTCCAATTGCAGCGGAATCTATGATCAGACACAGCCTTACAATACAAATGCAGAATATCTTTTAGAAAGCCGATGATGAATAATTTTCTTCGCAGGATCCTGGTGAATCTGCGGAATTCAAAGCCTCAGGCAGACATGGACGACCACCCATTCGGTATATTTAAGACATAGTTTGAAAAATTCTTCATTATTGAAGGCATAAAGTTATACTGGGGGAAGGCGGGAGTTTGGAGCTGAGAGGACAACGGATCAGCGGGGAAATGGCCAAAGGTTTCGATGGCCCAATTATGCCCTGGTGTCCTATGGCTTTAGTTACATTTACACGGTTATTGAGCGTCAGAAACTCGTAGGAGCTTTGGTCGTCCAACACATTCATGCAAACACAAAGGTGTCATGTGCACGACTCAACAGGACACATGGACGTTTCCGCACCTCCATTTCCCGGAGAACGGTTAACTGTCACTTTTCTTCTAAGATTCAGATATACAGTTAATCAGTGCCACATTCCTTCTATCGTTAAAGGACTCTAGCTGAGCACTCAGTGCTCAACCGCAGGAGTTCCATCTCCAGTACGACTGCTTGTGATGTCGTCTTTGGTTTGGGTTGGTGCCGGCTTGTTCATTTCGAGTCTGAGTCTGAATTAATTCCAGACCTGACTCTGCATTTGGGTTCAACAACATCCAGAGCTGTCTCGGTTCGGAAGGGATCACAGCTTTAGGAGTTTGAGGGGATGTGCTCAGTGAAGATGAGGAAAACTCTATGGATGTTCGGTGGGGAACTTTCTGACCAGCCGCATTGCCGCCGTGTGCGGATGCTGCAACGCACAGAATAGTAACGGGCTACAGAGGTTTCCAGCCTCAGCCGCCACTCTGACGGTCACACCCTTCCGCACCATCGAGGACATTGTCAAGAGGCGATGCCTCGAGAAGGCGGCATCCATCACTGAGTACTCTCCCCACTCGGGAGAAGCTCTCTGCTCGTTACTACCATCAGGGAGGAGTCACAGGAGCCTGAACACCCACACACAACGATTCAGGAAGATCTTTCTTAACCTGCGCCATCACATATTTGAACGCACGAGCACACACTCGACATTTTTGCTGTGTTTATTAATGTTTGGAATTTACATTAAGTGTATATCTTTTTGCCGTACTGATGATGCAAAAGAACAGATTCCAGGACGTATAAGTTTCAGGCAAACAATCCAAAAGCGCATCTGCTGAAGCACAGAAGCATAGAATATTACAGTAGGGAAACAGGCCCTATGGCCATTCTTGGCTGTGCCGAAACATTTCGCTGCCTAGTCCCACTGACCTGACCTGGACCATATCCTTCCATACACCTCCTATCCATGTATCTGTCCAAACGTTCCTTAAATGCTAAAAGTGAGCCCGCATTAACCACTTCAACTGACAGCTCAATCCACACTACAACCACTGTCTGTGTGAAGAAGCCCCCACTAATGTCCGCTCTAAACCTTTCCTACTTCACCCTGAGCCCGTGTCCTCTGTTTCCTTTTCTCTCAGTGGAAAATACCTGCTTTCATTCACTCTATCTAGACCCATCATAATCTAGACCCAGCAAAATCCCTGTAAACCTTCTCTGCACTCTTTCAAACTTATTAATATCCTTCCTGTAATTCGGTGACCAAAACGGCACACAATACACCAAATTCGGCCTCACCAATGCCGTACACAACCTCGCCATTACATTCTAACTCTTATACTTAATAGTTTGATTCATAAAGGCCAATATACCAAAAAAGCTCTCTTTACTACCCTATCTGCTTGTGTCGCCAATTTTAGGGAATGTTTTATCTGTATTCCCAGATCACTGTGTTCTACTGCTCTCCTCGGTGACTTACCATTTACCCTGTATTTTCTACCTTGGTCTTTCCCTCCAAAGTGCAATACCTCATATTTGTCCTTATCAAAATCTTCCTGTCATTTTTACCTAATTGTTCCAGCTTGTCCAAATCCCACTGAAAGCTTTGAAAACCTTCCTCACTGTCCACTACACCTCCAATCTTTGTATCATCAGCAATTTTGCTGATCCAACTTTCCTCATTATCATCCAGATCATTGATTTAGATGACAAATAACAATGGACCCAGCATTGATCCCTGTGGCACACCACTAGTCACAGGCCTCTACTCAGAGTAGCAATTCCCCACTACCACTCTCTGACTTCTCCCTTTGAGCCAATGTCTAATCCAATTTACTATCTCGCCATGTATACCCAGCGACTGAAACCTTCCCAACTACCGTCCCGTGCGGGATGAGGGTTGGGTTATCGTGAGCCAGACGGCACAGGATTGAGGTGAGAGTGGGTGCAAAGGAGATAGAGAGAGAGATCAGGGTGACCAAGGGTTTAGAGAACGGGGCTGGGAGGGTGAGAGAGGTGAAAGTGGTGGGCAGAGGGAGAAGAAAGTTCGAATTAATAACGGGTGATGAGGGTGTAGAGAGAAATGTAGAGGAAGTTTTAAAGTGTGGGACGGGGGAAAAGGTGAGAAAGAAGGGGATGGACAGGGAGAGAGGTCGGTGTGTGGTGGGGAGAATATGGTTGCTACAAGAGGAGGAGAAAGAGTAGGAGGGAGGGATAGAGAGGCTAGGGAGGGAATTTGAAAGGACCGGGGGTGAGAGGGAAGGAGGAAGAATGAGGAGAAACTGGGGTCAGTGACTTGATTCATGTCCCCTCCAATGGCATTAGACAGAGATCCTCGATCTTTTCAGGAATATCCGGGAACAAAGGCGCCGACTTCTCGCAGATGAAACGCCGATCACTATCACAAGGGTTACCTCCTGGGTATGAGTAACAGTCTCTGCAGTCGGACGTCCCCGAGGACACATTGTACAGGAGTCGCCAGGCCACGTGCCTATACAAAAGGGTTAAAAAATTTGAAAAGAGACAACCCCAGCCGAGAACGTCTCCAGGTTAATCCCATGAATTCGCTATCTCCTAACGGCATGTTTCAGTCCCCAAATTCATCCCACTCAACCACTCTCTCCCCACTGCCCCGTGCCGGTACCCAGACAGATAACACGGTCCCAATGTCTCCACACAATCCCGTGTCAGTCCCCAGATTAACGGCACTGACCCAATGTCTGCCCGCAGCCCCGTATCCCACAAACTAATCCCACAGGACCGATTTTCACCACAATCTTCTGTCAGTCCTCATGTGAATCGAAGATGCACCCCGAAGAAACCCTACTTTCCAACCACCTCCTCACAGAGTCATGTCTGTCCCGAAATGAATCCCACTGTTCCGCACTCTTCCCTCGGCCCTGTGCCTGTTCCAGGTTCATCTCGTTGCCCCTTCCTCTACCTAGAGCTTCGTGTCTGTCTCCTAACATATCCCACAACACCGCGCTCTCCCCATAAACTCTAGTCCGCCTCCAGACATATACCATTAGTCTGCCTCTCTCCCACATCCTTGCGTCAGTTGACAAACTCATCCCATTAACCCACTGTGTGGCCACCGCCCTGTATCGGTCTCAGATCTAATCCAGTTGTCCTCGTCTCACCCCTCAGATCTCTGTCATTCACTAAAGGATTCCCACTGTTGCTCCCTCTCCTCACAGCCCGGCGACTGTTTTCAAAGTAATCACACGGCACTGCGATGACCCACATGCGTCAGTACCAAAATAATGTCTGTCTTCGGATCTGTCCTCACTGCCAACTGCCAGTTTGCGGAATATTTGCACTGCCCTCTCTTTCACCGACAGACACGCATCGGCCTCAATATACTCCCGTTTTACCACCCTACCTCATATCCCTCCCTTTACCCACAAAATTATTTCAGTCCCATTACTAATTCCATTTTCTACCATCAGAACTATGTCAAACCCAAATTTCAACTCATAGGTCAGTCATAATCTCACCCGTTTTCGCATTTTCCAATCCAGTATGTAACGTTTTGGTGGACAAGAGCGCGGAAAACAAAATTCTGTGAAATTAAGTTCCTATGATTAATACCGAAAATCATAAAACAAAATATTTAAGGAGCTTTTCTCAGTTTATTACTGCAAGAGTCAGTGATGGGACGGAGTACAGGGACCAAGCACTGGAGTGCGTGATGGGAAGGGAAGGAGAAAGCTTCAATGTTTGTCTGACCCCGGGAGTGTGTGATGGGACGGTGTGGAGGGAGATTCACTCTGTGTCTAACCCCGGGAGTGTGTGATGGGACGGTGTGGAGTGAGATTCACACTGTGACAGACCCCGGGAGTGTGTGATGGGACGGTGTGGAGTGAGATTCACTCTGTGTCTAACCACGGGAGTGCGTGATGGGACGGTGTGGAGGGAGATTCACTCTGTGTCTAACCCCGGGAGTGAGTGATGGGACGATGTGGAGGGAGATTCACTCTGTGTCAGACCCCGGGAGTGTGTGATGGGACGGTGTGGAGTGAGATTCACTCTGTGACAGACCCCGGGAGTGTGTGATGGGACGGTGTGGAGTGAGATTCACTCTGTGTCTAACCACGGGAGCGCGTGATGGGACGGTGTGGAGGGAGATTCGCTCTGTGTCTAACCCCGGGAGTGCGTGATGGGACGGTGCGGAGGGAGACTCACTCTGTGTCTAACCCCGGGAGTGTATGATGGGACGGTGCGGAGGGAGATTCACTCTGTGTCTGACCACGGGAGTGCGTGATGGGACGGTGTGGAGGGAGATTCACTCTGTGTCTAACCCCGGGAGTGCGTGATGGGACGGTGTGGAGGGAGATTTACTCTGTGTCTAACCCCGGGAGTGAGTGATGGGACGGTGTGGAGGGAGAGTCACTCCGTGTCAGACCCCGGGAGTGTGTGAAGGGACGGTGTGGAGTGAGATTCACTCTGTGACAGACCCCGGGAGTGTGTGATGGGACGGTGTGGAGTGAGATTCACTCTGTGTCTAACCACGGGAGTGCGTGATGGGACGGTGTGGAGGGAGATTCACTCTGTGTCTAACCCCGGGAGTGAGTGATGGGACGATGCGGAGGGAGATTCACTCTGTGTCAGACCCCGGGAGTGTGTGATGGGACGGTGTGGAGTGAGATTCACTCTGTGACAGACCCCGGGAGTGTGTGATGGGACGGTGTGGAGTGAGATTCACTCTGTGTCTAACCACGGGAGTGCGTGATGGGACGGTGTGGAGGGAGATTCACTCTGTGTCTAACCCCGGGAGTGCGTGATGGGACGGTGCGGAGGGAGACTCACTCTGTGTCTAACCCCGGGAGTGTATGATGGGACGGTGCGGAGGGAGATTCACTCTGTGTCTGACCACGGGAGTGCGTGATGGGACGATGTGGAGGGAGATTCACTCTGTGTCTAACCCCGGGAGTGCGTGATGGGACGGTGTGGAGGGAGATTTACTCTGTGTCTGATTCCAGGAATGTGTTGTGTGAGTGTATTGGGGGTGTTAACTCTGTGTTTGACTCCGGTGGTGTGTGATGATTAATGTTACTGAGTGATCGTCTCGCAGACTGACACATACCGCTTCATTACTTGAACTGATTTCCAGCAGCCTTGAATCACGTTTTGAACATTGTAACAGCGCTCTGCGGAAAGATGTTTCAAACGTGGAAACGTAATAACACCGCTCTTTATAAGTGATCCAGTCCTTGGAACATGTTTGCTCTGGAAATAATTTTAAATAATCAACACTGAATCTCCATCCGTACCAACTCATCGTACACTCCCGGGGTCAGACACAGAGTGAATCTCCCTCCACACCGTCGAATCACACAGTCCAGGGGTCAGACACGGATTGAATCTCTCTCCACACCGTCCCATCACACACTCCCGGTGTCAGACACCGGCACTTTCCCTATCTCACTCTCTCTCTCTCTCTCTCTCTCTCTCTCTCTCTCTCTCTCTCTCTCTCTCTCTCTCTCTCTCTCTCTCTCTCTCTCTCTCTCTCTCTCTCTCTCTCACTCTCTATCTGCGCTCTCTCTCTCACTCTCTCTCTCTCTCTGTCTCTCTCTCTCTGTCTCTCTCTCTCTGTCTCTCTCTCTCTCTCTCTCTCTCTCTCTGTCTCTCGCTCTCTGACTCTCTCTCTCTCTCTGTCTCTCTCTCTGTCTCTCTCTGTCTCTCTCTCTCTGTCTCTCTCTCTCTCACTCTCACTCTCTCTGCGCTCTCTCTCTCTCTCTCTCTCTCTCTCTCTCTCTCTCTCTCTCTCTCTCTCTCTCTCTCTCTCTCTCTCTCTCTCTCTCTCTCGCTCTCTCTCTTATGAGGAGCGGGTAAGATGGTGATGTTGCCTCACCTCTTATATTGGTAAGGAAGAGGCAAATATCCTGATACTGTCTCCATCGCAGCGTGTGGTTTGGCTCAGAGCTGATCTGAGACTGACTAATCTGTAATACTGAGAGAGACGGTGACGTGCGTGTCGGCATCAGTTTCATGGTGACGGTTAATTCCGCGTCATAGTGAGGGACATGTCGTTGTTGTGGTGAGGTACGTGTCGGAGTCACTGTGATAGGTGTTTCTCTGACCCGATGACATACGTACCAGGTCAAGGTGAGGCGAACTTCTGTGTTACGTTGAGAATATGTCGTGGTCTCAGTAGTGGAGGGTCTGTGTCCTGGTGAGGGGTGTGGTGTCACCCTGGCAGGCGATCTCACGGAGAGGGGCGTGTCGGTGTTACAGTCAATCGTTATTACAGTATGACGGTGTCTGTCGCTCTCAGGTTGGGGGATGTGTCGGGATCATGTTGCGGGATGTGTTGGTGGGGGGAGGGGGTCACGGTGAGAGGTTCCTCGTGGTTATGATTAGGGGCCCGTTAGTACCACAGTGTGTTGGATTCACGATGAATGGGGTTTCGCAGTAATGTTGGGAAAGTACGCTGGCCATTTTATTTCCTGCCGTTTTATCGTTCCGACCGGTGTTAAACTCACCATGAATCCTCCAGCAGATGCCCATGCTAATGAGAGAAGCAGTTAAAAGGAAGATTAACCATAAGCTTGAGTCTGATCTGTCTCTCTTTCTGGGTCGTTCACTGCCCATGTTGCCTGTGGAAAAATGGGTTCCTTGTCTTTGTCAATCCATCGTCATATTCCCTGATCTATTCCACCCCTACTCTTCCCATAAGCGTTCAAATCACTCTTCTCTTCTCCTGCCGGGAAGTGGACGTAAACCACAGAACATAACAGACCCGTCTGTCCACAGTTCTCTGCTGTTCTAATAAAACTAAATACTTTCTGACAACCATCTCCCTCCATTCCCTCTACATTGACGTGTCTGAGATCTCTGTTTCACAGCCTCTATCGATCTGCCTCCACCAGCAACCCTGGCAGCACATTCCAGTCACCCACTCTGTCTGTGGAAACAAACACCCGCCCCACTCATCTCCTGTAAACTTTCCTCCTCTCACCTTAAACTCTGATATCGGTAATTTCATTCCTGGGGAGATATACACCGTCCCTCTGGTCTATATCTGTCCCATGTACTGATATAGAGCTGTATTAGCTCACCCCGCCGGATCGGGGAAATAATCACCGGAATTCCTGTCTGTCTCTGTCCCGTACTGAGACGTTAAAGGACACTCACATTTTCCGACCTCTGCGCATCGTTAACACAATCTACTCCTGATACAAAGCTCCTCTGTATCCTCTCCAAGGACCCCCACACGCTTCCTGTGACGGGGGACCTGACATTAATTATTTAACACCTCCTGCTGTTCATGGCATCAGCCATATCAACTTACCAAGTACACCAGTCCCTAAAACACAACATGACACTTGCCAAACCCTTCCTTGCTCAATAAATATGGTTTTTCTATAATTTCGAAATTAAACCCGACGCCCGACTTATCGTCTCGATGCAAAGTGGCCCTCTACACAAACCTCTGCTTCACTTAACCACGTAACAATTACAGCGCGGAAACAGGCCATCTCGGCCCTTCAAGTCCGTGCCGAACGCTTAATCCCACGTAATCCCACCGATCTACACTCAGCCCATAACCCTCCATCACTTTCCTGTCCGTACCCCTATCCATTTTTAAAAGACATTAATCAAACCTGCCTATACCACTTCGACCGGAATCTCGTTCCTCACAGCTACTACTCTCTTGAGTAAAGAAGTTCCCCCTCGTGTTGCCCCTAAACTTTTGTCCCTAACTCTCAACTCATGTCCTCTTGTTTCCATCTCCCCTGCTCTCAATTTAAAAAAAAAGCCTATCCACGTCAATATGTATATTATATATATGGTTTAATAACCATATAACTATTATATGGTTATAAATCTATCTATACCCCTCAAAATTTTAAATACCTTTATCAAGTCCCCCCTCAACCTTCTACGCTCCAAAGAATAAAAACCAAACCTGTTCAACCACTCTCTGTAACTTAGGTGCTGAAACCCAGGTAACATTCTAGTAACACTCCTCTGTACTCTCTCTATTCTGTTGACATCTTTCCTATAATTCGTTGACCAGAACTGTACACAATACTCCAAATATGGCCACACCAAATGACTTGTACAGTTTTAACATGACATCCCAAATCCTATTCTCAACTTTGTGATTAATAAATTTTAAAGTATTAGTGATGCCACTCGCAATCTGCTGAGCTAGGGACCGTGTCCAAATTTGAAGTTCTTTGTCAGATGTTCTTTGGTTGGGAATTACACGCAGAGTTGTGAAAGTTGATCTGTGTCCGCTCTGCGTGAAAAAGCTGACGGAGAATTTGGAGACATCAAGTCCGGAATGTGATTTGCTGGTAAGAGGCAATAAATGGATGCTGGCCTGGAGCGGAACCAGTGCAAATGTGTTAATGGACAGACACGTGATCATTGTTCAATGACGATGGATAACTTATCTGGTGCACACACAAAGTTAATCAGTGTCTGAAATCAGGTACTTGGCAGATTGGAGAATGCAGGTACCTTTCTGCAAGTACAGATCTCTCTGTACCTCCATGATCATTATCAGGGCTGAGTCTCACAACAGGAAAGAGTGCAGAGGGTAGTTTACGAAGATGTTGCCTGGATTCGAAGCACCGGTTTACCGGGAGAGGTCAGGCAGGTTGGGACTTTATTCCTTGAAGCACAGGAATAACTTTACTGAGGTTTACCACACAACAAGGAGCACCATCCGAGTGAATGGGCGCAATTATTTTCACTAGTCTTGGAGAACCAAGGACAAGAGCCCTTAGGCCGCAAATGAGAGGATAAAGAGATTTAATTGGGGAGGCGAGTGGCCACCATTTTTTACCTAGACGGTGGTCGGTCGAACCAGCTGCCAGAGGAAGTGGGGTCTAATCAGATGCATTAGAAACCTTCCAGAATGACGTCATGACTGCGACCGCTCACCTGTCTGTGCAGTGATTGGCAGCTCGCCGGGCCCCGAGGCACTGAGAGGGTCCTCATCCTCGTCGATGAGGGTTTCCTTTGTTGTAAAGTTCAGTTCTGAGTAGGTGGAGGTCGGGTCGTCTGGGAGACAAAGCGGGAGAGGTACAGAAAGGGACAGAGATCGGCAGAGAATGGGAAGAGAGAGGGCAGAGAGATGGAGCAGGGAGTGGGGAGGAGCAAGCACCGGGAGAAGGATGTAAGTGAGGGGACAAGGGACAGCGATGAAAGGCAAGGGAAAAACGTGAGGGAGAGGGGTTAGACAGGGTCGAGAAGCGGTGAGACAGAGCAGGGGAGTGAGACCGTGAAGGGGATGGATGGAGAGGTGATAGGGGATGGACCGGGTAATGGAAGAAAATAAGGGATAGAGAACGGAAAGAGACAGGGCAGAGAGAGGGCAGAGAGTGGCGGAGGAACCGGTGGACGATGCAGGGTATGAGTCAAAGGCCAGTGAAAAGGGTGAGAGAGATATAAAAGAAGGGGAGAGGGAGGGGAGTGGGCAGGTGGGAGGGGGGAGATACAAAGGAAACGAGAGAAGAAGGGTGATGGGGAAGAAGAGGTTAAGGGAGACGTGAGAGAGCGTGAGAGAGAAAGGGGGCGTGGTGGATAAAGAAGGGGAGAGTGTGTGGAGTGCGGGATGAGTGGAAAATCGGGGAACAGCGCAAGGCGATTAACAGGGAGATGGATTGAGAGAGGTAGAAGGGAGCGAGAGGGTGAGAGGAAGCAAAGAGTGTTCGGAGAGAGAGGATCAGAGACGCGGAAGAGCAAGATCGGGAGAGGGGAGGTGCAAAGGAGGGGAGAGTTTAGAAAGTTTGCACAATGAGAGAGTGAAAGAGAATGAAGGGAAGAGTCAGCAGAAAGAGGAAGAGGACGGAACGAGAGGGGGAGGGAAGGGTGTTGAGAGATGGGGATGGAAGCAAGACGGAGAAGGTGAAAGTAGAGTGAGAATCGGAAAAAAATGGGGAGAGATGTGGTGACAGAAATTGGACAGTGCGGATGAAACAGAGG
Source organism: Hypanus sabinus (assembly GCF_030144855.1). Lineage (NCBI taxonomy): Eukaryota > Metazoa > Chordata > Chondrichthyes > Myliobatiformes > Dasyatidae > Hypanus > Hypanus sabinus. The sequence goes on along the minus strand of NW_026779134.1, from coordinate 75,507 downwards.
TTGGGGCGAGAAACGGGGAAAAGAAGGAGAGGGTTAGTGAGAGGGAGGTAGTTGGAAAAATGGTATGTGCAGGCGGGGGGTAGAGGGAAGAGGAGAGGGAGAGAGGGAGACGGGGTAGAGAATATGAGTGGAAGGGGAGAGGGAGAGACGAGAAAGACAGGAAGGGGATAGAGTGTGGTAAGAAAAGTCAGAGTGAGGTTAAAAATTTGTACAGCGCCCCTCCCACTGTCCTCCATCTTCAGCAGTTCTCCCGCGGTGTTTCCTATTCTCCACCCATCCCAAAGCGCTGCTTTCTCAATGCTCCCTCCTCATCACCCCTCCCACGGTACAACCTCCACACTGCACTGCCTATGACATTCTTTATTCACTGACACATCCCACAACTCTACGTCTTCATCCTATTCCATAGCGCTCCTTCTATACCGCCCCTCCCCTGTGCTGCCTCCGCTCCCCTCTCCCGAGTGCTGTCTCCCCTCCAACCTTCCAAAAGATAAACCTCCTCATGGCCTCTCCGAGCTGTTCAGCTGGGGACTGAACAGTGAGAGTCAGTGAGGCTCCCTCCACCCGTCCGATCACACACACCCGGGATCAAACACAATATGGAGCTCTCTCCCCACACCCGCCCACCCACGTTTCACTGACCAACTCACCGTTGGAAGGAGACTGTGGGCGCGTTTTTGCGAACTTCACATACACGTTAGTCTTGCCCCCGTCCATCATGTTCGGGACACTCTGCGTCTCTAAGCTCACGAACAGGAAAGAACCGATGTCAGAGGAAGCCCGTGTTGGGAAGGCTGTGGTCAGACCGACAGCAGCAAAGACCAGATGGGCAGTTGCTAAAGAGAGGAACCGAGAGCAGGAGGAGGAAATGCGGAGAGGAGAGAGATTGAGGACGGGGAAGACGGTTCTCGAGAGGGATTGGAGTGGCGGGGGATGGGAGATTGTTAATGGGAAGAAAGAATGAGATGGGAGAAAGGGTAAGATTGGAGGTCAGCGGGGAGAGAGGTGGGCGAGAAACCCCGACTGCAGGGCAGACCCCGAACACCGCCCATCCCCCGAGAGTGAAATAAACACTTCCCATCGAAACTCATTCCCTCCACAGGGTTTTCTCGCATTCCTCGTCCAGAGGCGCAATCTGTCTCTACTCTACTTCCTTACTCTCTCTCTCTCTCTCTCTCTCTCTCTCTCTCTCTCTCTCTCTCTCTCTCTCTCTCTCTCTCTCTTTCTCTCTCTCTCTTATTCGCATTCTCCAACATCTACTCATTCTCCCCTTCCCCTCCCAGCACTCCTGTTCCCCTCCGACCCTCCTCCCTCCTCAAATCTTCCTCCCTCCAGCTACACCCTCTCTCTCTCCGCTCCACCACCAGCACCACTGTTGCCCTGAACTTGAGATATCCTTGCTCACCAGCCGATTGCACCCCGACTACGGAGCTCCGTAGATCAGGATTACATTAATAACGGTTAACATGTATACACACAGATTCCAAGTAACAAATGTAGTTTAAACTTCCAAACTCTTAGTAACTTTATAAAATATATTTTATAAAGAGAGAAAAAAAACACAAAATAAAAAAAACGAACAAAGATTGGGCTGCCATATTTCATCGGCCAAATTTATAATTTTTCGTTAACTCCGCTTCTCTGCACCTGAGCGAAAAATGACTAAAAGGAGATTCAGAAAGTGTCAGCTTACATCATATGAACATACTGAATAAATGGCCTCCAAGTTTCTCCAAATTTAACCGAAGGATCCATAGTACTGCTCCTAATTTTTTCAAAGTTCAAACATGCTATTATTTTAGGAAAACCATTGAAATGTTGTAGGGGGATTGGAAGATCTCCATTTAAGTACAATTGAACTTTTGGCTGTTAATGTAACAAATGCAATTGAACGATAAGCTGATCTGGATAAATGCGTGCCGTCTTTTACTAATAGTCCAAAAATTGCAGTAATAGGATGAGGTTGTTAATCAAAACGCAGAACTACTGAAATAATATCAAAAGTATCTTTCCAATATTTTCCCATGACAGGGCAAGAGCAGATGATATGTGTCAAGGAAGCAACTATAGATTTACATCTATCACAAACAGGATTTATATGGAAGTTAAAACGAGCTAACTTATGCTTGGATATATGAGTCCTGTGAACCACCATAAATTGCATCAAAGCTTGCCTGGCACACATTGAGGAAATATTAACTAGTTGAAGAATTGTCTCCCATCTCTCTGCAGATAAAGATATTTGAAATTCTCTTTCCCACTCAATCTATATTTTATCTGAAGTACCTAAGCGTATTTTCATAATTAAATCATAAGTAAATGTTATTAAGCTCTTCTGATATGGACTTAAACATTGTTTTCCGTAACTTCAATTTGATTCAAATTCAAATTTATTCAATCCAAAGGTTTACGAAATTGAAACCATATTCGTAGTGTGTTTTTAATTATTGCATTTATCATTTGTTTAATTCATTTACTAAGTGCAATGGGAAGTGGAGGGCCTAAAATAGAAGCCTGTGAAAACCCTTGTGCAGACTCCCGCTCGAGATTCATCCATTGTGAACAATGAGTTTCATCCAGCCTTTGAGACCAAAACGTTAAATATCGAATATTAGTTGCACAATTATAAAATCTAAGATTCGGTAAAGCCAAACCGTCTTCCTTTTCTTGATTTCTGTAAATATTTCTCACGTAAACTAAGATTTCTATTCTGCCATATATATGAAGAAATTTTAGAATCAATAATATCAAAAAAAGATGTAGGAATGAAAATTGATGCCGCCTGAAATAGATACAGAAATTTAGGTAAAATAATCATCTTAATAGCATTAATTCGACCAATTAAAGATAAGGACAATGGGGACCTTTCAGTAAACAGTTGTTTAACATGAGCAATTGAGGGTAATAAAAATACATATGTCCTTATGCTTCTTAGTAATTCTACCACGCAAGTACTTAAAATAATCAGTAACCAATCTGAAAGGTGAAAATAGATCTATGGAGAGGGTGCAGAGGAGATTTGCCAGGATGTTGCCTAGTTTGGAGAACAAGTCATATGACGCAAAGTTAGCAGAGCTGGGACTTTTCTCTTTGAAGCATAAAAGAATGAGAGGGGACTTGATAGAGTTCTACAATATTATGAAAGGAGTAGACAGGGAGGATAAACAGTACGTTTCCCAGGGCACCGATAGCAAACACAAGAGGGCATATGTACAAAATAAAGGGAGGGAAGTTTATAGGAGATATCACGGGTAGGTTTTTTTACACAGACGGTTGTGATTGCCTGGAATGACATGCCACGGATGATGGTGGAGCCTAAAACATTAGGGGTATTTAAGACCCTCTTGGACAGGCTCATAGATGAAAGAAACATAGAGGTTTATGTGGTAGTGTTGGTTTAGTACTTTTTTTAAGGATGATATGGGTCGGCACAACTTGGCGGGCTGAATTGCCTATACTGTACTGTAGTGTTCTATGGTTTTATGGATATTAACTAAAATTTAAAACCTGAATCAAAATAGAGTTGAACTGCCATTGTCTCGTACTGACAGTTATATCAATTAATTTCGAAGGCGCATGATCGGAAATGGCGTTTGCACCATTGGCACAGGCAGTGACAGACAAAACTAATCGAGAATCAATGATGAATTAATCGATTCTAGAGTAATTATGATATTCATGAGAAAATATATTCATGAGAAAATTCTGGATATTGGGATGTAAAATCCTCCACATTTCAAAAATTTCCGAGTCACCTGAAATGAATTAATAAAATTAGCAGATTTTTTTGGGAGTACCTGATTGTGCGTACACCTGTACATCATTAGCTTCAGACAACAATTAAAATCTCCGTCCTCTATTAACGTACATTCGTTTGCATGTGGAAGATATAGAAATAAAACCTTACTGGATTAAGGATAGTCAGTAGTTGGTGTATAAATATTAACCAAAACTTCTTGTTGTTCATAAAGTAAAGCAGTAATTAATCGAAATCTGCCATATGAGTCTTAGGTTGTATCATAATGAACAAATGAGATCGAGGAATCCATAAAAATGGAAACGCCTTTCACTTCGGTCGATCAGTTACTGTGAAACTGTTGACCTTTCCAAAACCAAAAAAAAAAAACGCTGACAAACTTCCTTCCTCACATGAGTCTCCTGCGCAAAAATAATTTGAGCATTCAATCTATGAAAAACATTAAAAATATTCTTCCGTTTAACTGGATTCAAACCGTTCCTGTTCCATTAAACAAAGTTAATAATACTATCCATTTTCTTCAAATAAATTGTGTAGCATATGAAGGATTAACCATATTGCATAGAAAACAGGAAGAGAGAAAATGTGTAAAGAGGAACAGGAATTTACGAAACTAAATACATTTTTGTAGTTTCAAATCAGCCCAAATGAAACATATTATACTGAAGCTACCCACCGCCCCCAAGACGGACCCGAAACCTGGCCAATCGAGAGTAAGAAAACGATTTAGGAACCTGCCCACCACCATCTCTCTTGACGGCAGCTTTCATAATTAAAAACAATAACAGACATATTCAAAACATTGCGAAAGGAATGCCAAACACAATTTAAGAAAAGAAACAACTATTTGCAGACCATTTTTAAAAACGAAGTCTTAAAAGTGACAACACACACAAAATGCTGGTGGAACACAACAGGCCAGGCAACATCTATAGACAGAAGCGTTTTCGACTTTTCGGGACGAGACCCTTCGTCGGGTCTAACCGAAAAGAAAGATAGTAAGAGATTTAAAAGTAATTGGGGGGATGGGAAAATGCGAAATGATAGGAGAAGACCGGAGGGGGTGGGATGAAGCTAAGAGCTGGAAAGGTGATTGGCGAAAGTGATACAGAGCTGGAGGGGGAAATGTTTAAAGGGAACATTAGGTGAGGTGCTTCTTCATTCATAGACTGCTGTGATTGTGGAATGGGCTGCCAGATGAAGTTGTAAATGCAAGCTCACTTTTAACATTTAAGAATGAATCCAACCTGAGTTTGGATTTATTTTAACAATAGATGAGGCCATGGAAAGACTTATCAGAATGGGAATGGGACGTGGAATTAAAATGTGTGGCCACTGGGAGATCCTGCTTTTTCTGGTGGACCGAGCGTAGATGTTCAGCGAAACGGTCTCCCAGTCTGCGTCGGGTCTCACTAAGGCCACACCGGGAGCACCGGATGCAGGAGACCACACCAGCCGACTTACAGCAGAAGTGTCCTCTCACCTGAAAGGACTGTCTATCCATGTCCATATGTCTGTCAAACTTCCTTCATGGAATGCGTGTCTTTAAAGGCCTCGTGCTGAGCTCTCAGCTCTAAACCGTAGGAGATCCATGTCTTGTACTGCTGTTTGTGACTTTATCTTTCGATTTCATCACTGTTGTCCTGTTTATTTCAAGTCTGAGTCGGAGTGTGTTCTAGAATTTAATCGCCACCTGCTTTCATCACCATCTATGGCTCTCTCGTAATAGAAGGCATTATTACAAAGTTAGGAGTTTGAGGAGATGTGGTCTCTCATTTAGAAACCATAGAAAAATGCCTTTTGGTCCTTCTTGGCTGCTCCGAATCATTTTTCTGCCTAGTCCCACTGACCGACACCTGAGCCATAGTCCTCCCTAACCCACTCATTCATGTAGCTGTACAAGTTCTCTTAAATGTTAAAAGCGAGCCCGCATTTACCACTACAGCTGGCAGCTCATTCCACAGTCGCACCACTCTATGCGTGACGAGAACCTCCCCTGATGTTCCCTTTAAACATTTCCCCCTTCACCCTTAACCCATGACTTCTGTTTGTTTTCTCCCCTCGCCTCAGTGGAAATGGCCTGCTTGCATTCACTCTATCTGTACCCATCATAATTTGATACAACTCTATCAAATCGCCCCTCATTTCACGACGCTCCAGGGAATAAAGTCCAAACCTATTCCACCTTTCTTTGTAACTCAGTTTTTCATATCTCGGCAAAGTCTTTCCAAATCTTTTCTGCACTCTTTCAACCTTATTAATACCCTTAATGTAATTCGGTGAGTAGAACTGCACACAATACTCGAAATACGGCCTCACCAATGCCTTATACAACCTCACCATAACATTCCAAATCTTATACTCAATACTTTGATTTATAAAGTCCAAAGTACAAAAGTCTCTCTGCTACCGTATCTACCTGTGCAGCAACCTTTAGGGAATTATGTATCTCTATTCCAATATCCCTGTTTTCCACTGTACTCCTCGGTGCCTTACCTTTTTCATTGTGCGTTCTGCCTTTTTTTTTCATTCCAAGATGTAATACCTCACAAAACAGTTCATCTGTCATTTATTTGCCCTGTCTAAGTCTTTCTGTAGGCTGCCTACTTCCTCAAAAAAACCTGCCACTCCACTTCTCCTCATATGACAATAGACAATAGGTGCAGAGGTAGACCATTCGGCCCCTATGGTCTGCAAACTGTGGAGCCACGTTCAGGGATCTATGAACACAGAGCGCAAGGCCCCTCAGCTCATCGAAACAGTTTTATCTTTAATAGTGTGCTATATGTTTGTATTTGTCCGTGTTGAAATCCACTGTCATTTCTCCAATTATATCTGCAAGGGATGTCAGCAGAGCGGCAATGGCTTTAATTTTTGGGGAAAAAATGAGGAAGGTGCCAGACCTGTGTATTCCTGCACCTGACAAGGGAACTCAAGGCTGTTGTAAAAGCTAAGGACAGGACATAGAGCAGTTTATCCCGGAAACAAACAGAAGTAAAGTCACAGACATCGGTGTACGGTTAACCCTTGAATAGGTGATCACATTGCCTTACGACTCCGCCAAAGTCAGGTTATATCTTTAATTTATACAGTGAATTTTGGGCGATAGCCAACAGCCAAATATACTCAGTGAGCGATTTCAAGAAGCACTTGTTGAATATCAGCCAGTCCACGAAGGCTTTCGTGCGCACACAAAATCAGAAGTGCACATCTGCTGTCAGTTCCTCCATTACCAATACAGTTTCGCAGAAAAGTTAACGTTTCCTCATTCTTGGCATGAAACGTTGCTAGCTTTTGTCAGCTCCCACAAGCAAGGCAGTGTCTGCATCTTATCATGTGACTTTCGTGGCCTCAATCTTCAGCTAGTCAAGTTTAGTATCAAAATTTAGTTTTTGCACAATATAACAAAAGTAGCTTATCACAAAAACGTTAAATTTAGGAGCAGAATTAGACCATTTGGGCCATCGAGTCTGCTCCAACATTTCATGGTGGCTGCTCCATAAAACCATAGAACCATAGAACATTGCATCACATAAACAGGCCTTTTGGCCCTTCTTGGCTATGCCGAACCATTTATCTGTCTGGTCTCATGGACCTGCATCTGGCCCGTGTCCCTCCATACATCTCTCATTCATGTACCCGTCCAAGTCTTCAATATTAAAAATGAGCTCGCAATTACCATATCATCTGGCCGCGCATACTACACTCCCACCACTCTGTCTGTGAAGAAGCCCCCGCCCCACCAGTCCCTTTAAACTTTCCCCCCTTCAATAGTAATAATAGTAATAGGAATCCGTTATTCACCTGTGACAATGGACTTGCGCCTTGGAAGGTTTTTTCCAGGGCGCAGGCCTGAGCAGTGTTGTCTGGGAGACCGGCAGTTGCCCAGGCTGCAAGCCTTCCCCTCTCCACGCCACCGATGCTGTCCAAGGGAAGGGCACTAGGACCCAAGCAGTTTGGCACCGGTGTCGTCGCACAGCAATGCGTTCAGAAGTGCCTTGCTCAAGTTCACAACACGCTGCCTCAGCTGAGGCTCGCACCTGTGACCTTCAGATCACTAGACCGATGCCTCATCTTCGAGGCCAAGCGCCAAAACCTGCACCCCTAACCCATGTCATCTTTTTGTTTTTCTCCCCTAGCCTCAGCGTAAAAAAATCTGTTTGCATTCACTCTGTCTATATCAATCATAATTTTATAAAACTCTATCAAATCTCCCCTGATTCTTCTATGCTCCAGGTTGTAAAGTCCAAATCTATTCAACCTTTCTCTGTAACTCAGTTTCTCAAGTCACGGCAACATCCTCGTAAACCTTCTCTGCACACTTTCAACCTTATTAATATCCTTCCTGTAATTTTGTGAAAAAGTATACCTCTGAAGCTAATTCTCCAAATTCTGTCTCACCAATGCCTTCTACAACCTCACCATAACATTCCAAATCTTATACTCAGCACTTTGATTTATAAAGGCCAATGTACCAAAAGCTCTCTTTACTACTGTATCTACCTCTGAAGCTACTTTTAGGTAATTATATATCTGTATTCCCCGATCTCTATTTCCCACTGCAGTCCTCGGTGCCTTATCATTAGCATTGTATGTTTACCTTGTTTTGTCCTTCCAAAGTACAATACCTCACACAGTAGTTCATCTGCCATTCCTTTGCCCTTTCTAAGTCCCTCAGTAGCCTGTCAACATCCTCAAAACTACCTGCCACTCCACTTATCCTCATATGGTCTGAAAACTGTGTTGACACGTTCAGGAATCAATGAATACCGAGGGCAAGATCCCTCTGCTCATCGAAACATTTTGTCTTTAATGTTGTGCTATATCTATCTATTTATCCGGGTTGAACTCCAGTGTCATTTCTCCAACCATATCTACTAGGGATGTTAACCCTAACGGCAATGGCGTTCGTTTGTGGGGTAAAATGAGGAAGGTGCAGGACATCTGTATTCCAAAAATGAAGAAGTACTATATTCTCATGAAGTATTCAATTGTGGCTGATTAGGGAACTCAAGGATGTTGTAAAAGCTAAAAAAAGGGCATAAAGCAATTTATCCCGGGATCAAACAGAAAGAAAGGTACAGATATCGGTGTACGATTAACCATTGAATAGGTGAACACGTTGCCCTACGACTCCGCCAAAGACAGATAACATTTTAAAGTTATGCAGTGAATTATGGGCGATAGCCAACAGACAAATACACTCAGTGAGCGATTTCAAGAAGCACTTGTTAGTTTTCAGCCTGTCTGCGACTGTTTCCGTGCGGTATGTAAAATTAAAACTGCGCATCTGCTGCCAGTTCCTCCATTGCCAAGACAGTGTGGGATTAAAGTGAACATTACCTCATTCTTGGTATGAAATGCTGCTAGCTTTAGTTAGCTCACACAAGCAAGGCAGCGTCTGCATCCTATCCAGTGACTTTGGTGGCATCAATCTTCAGCTAGTCAAGCTTGGCAACAGCATTTAGCTTTAGCACAATAAAACAAAATTAACTTATCATAAGAACGTAAGACTCAGGAGCATAATTAGACCATTTGGGCCATCGAGTGTGCTCCACCATTTCATGAAGGCTGTTCCATAGAAAAACAGAACAATAAACAGGCTTTTTGGTCCTTCTTAGCTGTGCCGAACCATTGATCTGTCTCGTGCTAGGGACCTGCACCTGGCCTGTATCCACCCCATTCACCTCTCATCCATGTACCTAGCAGAGTCTGCCATGTTAAAAGTGAGCCCGCATTTACCACATCATTTGACCGATCATTCCACACTCCCGCCACTCTCTGTGTTATGAAGCCTCCAATTTTCCCTTTAAACATTCCTCCCTTCAATAGTGATAATAGTAATGGGCATTCGTTCGTCTCGTGAGACCATGGATTTGCGCCTTTCAATGATTCCATGGCGCAGCCCTGGGCAGAGTTGTATGGGTGTCTGGCAGTTGCCCAGGCTGCAAGCCTTCCCATCTCCTCGGCGCCGATGTTGTCCAAGGGAAGGGCACTAGGACCCAAGTGTCGTTTGGAACCGGTGTCGCCGATGCCTTATCCACTGCGCCACGCGTCAAAACCTTCACCCTTAACCAATGTCCTCTTATTTTTTGATACCCTAGCCTCAGGGGGAAAAAGCCTGCTTGCATTCGCTCTTTCTATAATTTTATATACTTCTATCAAATCTCCCCTCATTTTTCTACGCTCCAGGAAGTAACTCCTAAACTACTCAACATTTCTCTGTAACTCCGTTTGTCAGTCCCGGCAACATCCTTGTAAAGCTTTTCTGCACAATTTCAACCTTATTAATATCCTTCCTGTAATGCAGTGGACAAAACCGCACACAATACTCCAAATTCGGCCTCACAAATGCCTTCTACCACCTCGCCATAACATTCCAACTCTTATTCACAATACTTTTATTTATAAAGGCTAATGTACCAAAAGTTCCCTTCAGTACCCTATCTACCGTTGATGCCACTTTTAGGGAATTCTGTATCTGTATTCCTAGATCCCTCTGTTCTACTGCACTCCTCAGAGCCCTACCATTTACCTTGTGTGGTCTACATGATTTTTTTTTCCTTCCAAAGTGCAATAGCTCACCTCAGCCGTTTTTTTCAGCTGGTCGAACTCCCTCTGTAAGCTTTGAAAGCATTACTCACTCTCCACCACGCCACCAATCTTTGTATCATCAGCAACATTTCGGATCCCATTTACTACACTATCATCCAGATCATTGATACAGATGCCAAATAACAATGGACCCAGCACTGATCCCTGTGGCACACCTTTCGTCACAGACTACCACTCAGAGAAGCAATCCTCCACTACCATTCTCTGACATATGCCATTGGGCCAATGTCTAATCCAATTTACTACCTCACCATGCATATCCAGCGACTGAATCTTCCTAACTAACGTCCCTTGCGAAAACTTGTCAAAGGCAATAGCCTTCCATGCAGGACCACGGCTGGGTTATCGAGAACCAGACGGTACAGGATTGAGGTGAGAGTGGGTGAAAAAGAGAAAGTGAGAGAGAGATCAGGGAGACAGAGGGTTTAGAGAACCGGGAGGGGAGGGTGAGAGAGGTAAGAGAGATGAAAGATATGTGCAGAGGGAGAAGAAAGTTCGAATTAATAAAGGAAAGTGAGGGGGTAGAGAGAAATGTAGAGGCAGTTGGAAAGAGCGGGAAGGGGAAAAGGCGAGAAAGAAGGGGATGGACAGGGAATGAGATTAGTCGGTGTGGTGGGGAGAATATGGGGTACAAGAGGAGGAGGAAGAGCAGGAGGGACATAACATTCCAATTCTTATACTCGATACTTTGATTTATAAAGGCCAAAGTACCAACAGCTCTCTTTCCAACCTCATCTACGTTTGTACTTGTGACGCCACTTTTAGGGAATTATATATCTGTACTCCCAGATCCCTCTGATCTACTGCACTCCTCAGTATCCTGCCATTAACCTTGTATGATCTAACCTTGGCTTCACCTTCCGAAGTGCAATACCTCACACTTGTCCGCATTAAACTCCATCTGCCATTTTTCAACCCATTCCTCCAACTGGTGCAAATCCCTCTGTAAGCTTTGAAAACATCACTTACTCTTCACTACCCCTCCAATCATTGTATCATCAGCAAATTTGCTGATCTAATTTGGCACATTATCATCCATTTTCATTGATATAGATGACAAATAGCAATGGACAGAACAGTGATCCCTGTGGCACACAACTAGTCAGTTGTGTCCACAACTTCCACTGAGAGAAGCAATCCTCCAATACCACTCTCTGACTTCTCACATTGCGCTAATGTCTAATCCAATTTTGTTCCTCACTATGTATATGTAAGGAGTTTCTTCTTTCTTTATGTTGCTGCGACTGCGTGCTAGCTATGGTAAAGGTTATGGAATTGTGTTCATTATCTCGTTTGGAGATACGATGTTGGTGGCCATTACCGAGACTTGGATGGCTCAGGGACAGGAATGGTTACCTCAAGTGCGGGGTTTTAGGTGTGTCAGAAAGGACAGGGAGGGAGGCAAAAGAGGTGGGGGCATGGCAGTGTTGATCAGATATAGCGGTACAGCTGTAGAAAAGTTTGACGCCATGGAGGATCTTTCTACGGTGTCTCCGTGGGAGTAGATTAGGAACCGGAAGGGATCAATAACTAAACTGAGTGTTGTTTTTTATAGGCCGCCCAGGACTAACAGGGATATCGAGGAGCGAATAGGGTAACAGTTCGCGGTAATGTGTAATAATAACAAATATGTCGTGATGGGAGATTAAATTTCCCAAATATCGATTGGCATCTCCCTAGCGCAAGGCGTTTAGATGTGGTAGTTTGTTAGGTGTGTTCTGGAAGGTTTCTTGACACAATATGTAGATAAGCCTCCTGGAGGACAGGCTGCACTTCCATATAACATATAACCATATAAGAATCACAGCACGGAAATAGGCCATCTCGGCCCTCCTAGTCCGTGCCGAACTCTTAATCTCACCTAGTCCCACCTACCCGCACTCAGCCCATAAACCTCCACTCCTTTCCTGTCCATATACCTATCTAATTTTACCTTAAATGACACAACTGAACTGGCCTCTACTACTTCTACAGGAAGCTCATTCCACACAGCTATCACTCTCTGATGAAAGAAATACCCCCTCGTGTTTCCCTTAAACTTCTGCCCCCTAACTCTCAAATCATGTCCTCTCGTTTGAATCTCCCCCACTCTCAATGGAAACAGCCTATTCACGTCAACTCTATCTATCCCTCACAAAATTTTAAATACCTCGATCAAATCCCCCCTCATCCTTCTACGCTCCAATGAATAGAGAACTAACTTGTTCAACCTTTCTCTGTAACAAGTGCTGAAACCCAGGTAGCATCTTAGTAAATCGTCTCTGCACTCTTTCTAATATATTGATATCTTTCCTATAATTCGGTGACCAGAACTGCACACAACGTTCCAAATTTGGCCTTACCAATGCCTTGTACAATTTTAACATTACCTCCCAACTTCTGTACTCAATGCTTTCATTTATAAAGGCCAGCGTTCCAAAAGCCTTCTTCACCACCCTATCTACATGATACTACACCTTCCGGGAACTATACACTGTTATTCGTAGATCTCGCTGTTCCTCTGCATTCCTCAGTGCCCTACCATTTACCCTGTATGTTCTATTTGGATTATTCCTGCCAAAATGTAGAACCTCACACTTCTCAGCATTAAACTCCATCTGCCAACGTTCAGCCCATTCTTCTAACCGGCATAAATCTCCCTGCAAGCTTTGAAAACCCACCTCATTATCCACAACACCTCCCAACTTAGTATCATCGGCATACTTACTAATCCAATTTACCACCCCATCATCCAGATCATTTATGTATATTACAAACAACATTGGGCTCAAAACAGATCCCTGAGGCAGCCCGCTAGTCACCGGCCTCCATCCCGATAAACAATTATTCACCACTATTCTCTGGCATCTCCCATCTAGCCACTGTTGAATCCATTTTATTACTCCAGCATTAATACCTAACGACTGAACCTTCTTAACTAACCTTCCATGTGGAACTTTGTCAAAGGCTTTGCTGAAGTCGATATAGGCTACATCCACTGCCTTACCCTCGTCAACATTCCTCGTAACTACTTCAAAAAATTCACTAAGGTTTGTCAAACATGGCCTCCCACGCAAAAATCCATGCTGGCTACTCCTAATCAGATCCAGTCTCTCCAGATAAATATTAATACCATCTCTAAGAATAATTTCCATTAATTTACCCCCCACTGCTGTCAAACTGACAGGTCTATAATTGCTAGGCTTACTTCTAGAACACTTTTTAAACAATGGAACCACATGAGCAATATGCCAATCTCCTGCACAATCCCCGTTTCTAATGACATCTTAAAGTTCTCAGTCAGAGCTCCTGCTATTTCTACACAAACTTCCCTCAAGGTCCTGGGGAATATCCTGTCAGGACCCAGAGATTTATTCACTTTTAAATTTCTTAAAAGCGCCAGTACTTCCACCTCTTTAATTGTCATATGTTCCATAACTTCCTTACTTGTTTCCCACACCTTACTCAATTCAATATCCTTCTCCTTAGTGAATACCGAAGAGAAGAAATCGTTCAAAATCTCTCCCATCTCCCTCGGTTCCACACATAGCTGACCACTCTGATTCTCTAAGGGGCCAATTTTATCCTTCACTATCCTCTTGCTTTTAATATGACTGTAGAAACCTTTCGGATTTACTTTCACCTTATTTGCCAAACCAACCTCGTATCTTCTTTTAGCTTTTCTAATCTCTTTTTTAAGATTCCTTTTACATTCTTTATATTCCTCGAGCAATTCCTTTACTCCATGCTGCCTATATCTATTGTAGACATCCCTCTTTTTCCGAACCAAATTTCTAATATCCCTTGAAAACCATAGTGCTTTCAAACCTTTAACCTTTCCTTTCAACCTAACAGGAACGTAAAGATTCTGCACCCTCATAATTTCACCCTTAAATGACCTCCATTTCTCTATTATATCCTTCCCATAAAACAACTTGACCCAATCCACTCTCGCTAACTCCCATCGCATCTCCTCAAAGTTAGCCTTTCTCCAATCAAAAATCTCAACTCTAGGTCCAGTCCTGTCCTTCTCCATAATTATATTGAAGCTAATGCTATTGTGATCACTGGACCCAAAGTGCACCCCAACACATACATCTGTCAGCTGACCTATCGCATTCCCTAACAGGAGATCCAACACTGCCCCATCTCTAGTCGGTACTTCTATGTATTTTTGCAAAAAAACTATCCTGCACACATTTCACAAACTCTAAACCATCCAGGCCTTTTACAGAATGAGCTTCCCAGTCTACGTGTGGAAAATTAATTTCTCCCACAATCACCACCTTGTGTTTACTACAAATATCTGCTATCTCCTTACACATTTGCTCTTCCAACTCACGCTCCCCATTAGTTGGCCTATAATACACTCCTATCAGTGTTACTATACCTTTCCCATTCCTCAACTCCACCCAAATAGCCTCCCTAGAGGAGCTCTCTAATCTATCCTTCCAAAGCACCGCCATGAGATTTTCTCGGACAAGCAATGCAACACCTCCTCCTCTGGCCCCTCCTACTCTATCACACCTGAAGCAACTAAATCCAGAAATATTTAGTTGCCAATCACACGCTTCCTGCAACCATGTTTCACTAATAGCTACAACATCATAATTCCAGGTATCAATCCACGCTTTAAGCTCATCTACCTTTCTTACAATGCTCCTAGCATTAAAATAGATACATTTAAGATACTCTCCACCTCCTCCTCTCTTTTCATCCCTAACAAAGCATTCAAATTTATTATCCTTTTCGTTCTTCTCCCCTACATCTTCGGGCTGAGCGCATCCCTTCTCCATCAACTGCCTTTCCTCCCTCACACACTGTCTCTTTATTTGCTCTACTGGTGAACTAACCTCATCTCCCATAGTTTCCTCACATTGATTCCCGCCCCCCCCCCATCTTACTAGTTTAAAGTCTGCCCTGTAGCCCTAGCAAACCTCCCCGCTAGGATATTGGTCCCACCAGGATTCAAGTGTAACCGGTCCTTCTTGAACAGGTCAGGCCTGCCCCAGAAGAGGTCCCGATGATCCAGAAACTTGAATCCCTGCCCCCTGTTCCAATCCCACAGCCAGGCATTCATCCTCCACCTAATTCCATTTCTACTCTCACTGTCGCGTGGCACAGGCAGTAATCCCGAGATTACTACCTTTGCGGTCCTTCTTCTTAACTGCCTTCCTAACTCCCTATACTCTCGTTTCAGGACCTCTTCACCTTTCCTACCTATGTCATTGGCACCAACATGTACCACAACCTCTGGCTCCTCACCCTCCTGTCTGAACCCCTGACTATCGAGTCCCCTATTACTATGGTCCTCTTTCTTCTATCCCTACCCTTCTGAGCTACAGGGCCGTCCTCTGTGCCGCAGCCTCGGCCACTGTCACTTCCACCAGGTAGGCTGTCCCCCCCAACAGTACTCAAACATGAGTACTTATTGTCAAGGGGTACAGCCACTGGGGTACTCTCTAGTACCTGCCTCTTCCCGTTCCTGACCGTGAACCACCTATCTGCCTCCCGTGGCCCCGGAGTGACCACCTGCCTGTAACTCCTCTCAATCACCTCCCCACTCTCCCTGACCAGGGGAACGTCATCGAGCTGCAGCTCCAGTTCCCTAACTCGGTCCTTCAGGAGCTGCAGTTCGGTGCACCTGGCGCAGATGTGGACGTCCGGGAGGCTCGGAGACTCCAGGACCTCCCACATCCGACACCGAGAACAACATGCTGCCCTCACACTCATACCTCCCAAATAACTGACAATAAGAAAAACTAAAAGATAAGCCGACTGTGCCCTTTTCTGCCTAAGTCCCCTGAGCCCAAGCCCTACACTCTGCTCCCGGCGCACTCCGCTGCCCGCAAACGAAGCTGCTCGCTTCTTAAGGCTGCGTTCTTTTTATATCTTCCCGTTTTCCCAGGCCTCCTTCACGCGCCTGCGCAGTCCCGCCTCTCAGAACTCCGATCTGAGACGCAATTGGACAATTTGACAATGGCCGCCGCCGCACTTCCTCTCAAAGCCTCGCTGTCCTCCTCCAAAAGAGAACTACCTCACTCAGTCTTCTCCTTTTTATATCTTTCCGCCTTCCCAGGCCTCCTTCACGCGCCTGCACAGTTCATTTGACATTTTGAAGTGAACCTGGTCAGGTGTCAGATCTCTCCGTGGGAGAGCATTTTGGAGATAGTGAAGATAATTCTATATACTTTGCAATACCATTGGCGAGAGATAGGAACACAAAAAGTTAGAAAAGCGTTTAATTTGAGTAAGGAGAATTATGAAACTACCAGGAAGCAGATTGAAAACTTAAAGAAACATGTTCTCAGGGAAACGTACGGAGGAAATGCGGCAAATTTTCAGGGGATATTTGTGTGGAGTTCTGCATAGCTACGTTCCAATGAGACAGAGAATTTATGGTAGGGTACAGGAACCGTGGTGTACAAAGGCTGCAATAAATCTAATCAAGACGAAAAGAAAAACATTTCAAAATGGTGTGAGAGATAGGAAATCTATAAGATTATATGGCTAACTGGAAAGAGCTCAAGAAGGAAATTAAGAGAGCCAGAAAGGGTCATGAAAAATTCTTGGCGGGCATGATTAAAGAAAACGCCATGGCCTTCTGCAAGTCGTGAAGAATAGGCGGATAAGCCGTGAACGAATAGGACCTATCAAGTGTGACAGTGGGAAAGTGTCATGGAAGCGGATGAAATAGCAGAGGTAATTCATGAATACTTTGCTACAGTGTTCTCTCTGGAAAAGGATCTATGTGATAGCAGTGATAACTTGCAGCAGACTGAAAGTCCTTTGCATGTAGATATTAAGAAAGACGATGAGCTGCCGATTTTGGAAAACATCAAGTTCGATGTCACCGGGACCGGATGAGATGTCCCCTAGCCTACGGTGGGAGGCGATGGAGGAGATTGCTGAGCCTCTGGCGCTGATGTTTGCATCCTCAAGGGGGACGGAAAAGGATCCAGAGGATTGGAGGGTTGCGGATGTTGCTCCTTTATTCCAGAAACTTTTCGAGATAGCACAGGGAATTATAGAAGAGTGGGTCTTACCTCAGTGGTTATTAAGTGGATGGAGAAATTCCCGAGAGGCAGGGTTGATGAACAGTTGGAGAGGTTTAACATGGTTGGAATAGTCTGCATGGCTTTGTCAAGGGCGGGCCGTGCCTTCCGAGCCTGTTTCAATTTTCGGAGGATGTGACAAAGCACACTGAAGAAGCAAGAGCAGTGGATGTAGTGTATATGAATTTCCACAAGGCATTTGATAAGGTATCCCGAAATGATTATTGAGAAAGTAAGGAAGAATGGAATTCAAGGAGGAACAAGTGAAGGGATAAGCGAAGTGGATGAGGAAATATGTGGGAAGAGGAGCAAATAAAGCGGTTAAGGTCATAAAAAGAAAGAAGATGTAGAGGTGAGAGGAAATGGAAAAGGAATCTGCGTGTCATGGAAGTCGTTGAAGTGGGGGAGTTGAGTTAGACAGAAGGAGACAGTGCCAGGCCAGGGTGGGAGAAGGAAGAGAGGGACTGAGGGAAACGAAAGGAAGAGGAGGAGTGGACATGGAAGGAGGAAGGTGTGGTGGGAGAGAACGGGAAGCACGGAGGCAGGATGGGAGGAGTGGTGGAGACGGGACAAGAGAGATGGGTGGAAGGAGATAAAGGTGGACAGTCGGAAGGGACGGGGGAATACTGAAAGTATTTGTAAATGTGTAGGTACATCTGTGTGTCAGAGAGACAGGAGTGTTAGTCGTGGAGAGAAGAAAAAGAGAGGAGCAGGTGGGGGACAGAGTGGAGTAAGACAATGGGCAATAGGAGACAGTGGGGCAAAGATGGGCGAGAGGAGGGAGAGAAAAGAGCAAGGGTGGAGGAGGGGAAGAAGATATGATTGAAAGAGAGACAGCATAGTGGGAGGGAAAGGGGAGAAGTAAAAGGGGAGAATGGAAAGGGGAGACTGGGGGAAGCTGGTCGATGGAGAACGAGAGGAAGAGACAGGTAATACCATGGAATAAGGAGGGAAAAAGAGAGAGTGCGCCACTGGACGAGGAAATCGAGGAAACCCTGTGGAGGGAAAGAGATTCGGGGTGAATTGTTCACCTCACTCGGAGGAAGGGTGTTCAATCACAGTCAAGAGCAGTGCCAGTGGGAACGTCTAATGCTCAAAACAGGAACCTGCCGGGGATCTATCTGTCCCGGATTATTGAGGCTCTGTCTGAGTGCCAAAATCCCTCGGTCCTTCCCTTCTTCCTCATTCCTGCACTCCGTTTCAACTCACCTTGTCAAATCCTTTCCTATCTCTGTCCCGCCTTCTATTCTACATTCCTTCAGTCCTTCCAGAATTCCTCCTCCATCTCCAACGGGTTCTCCATCCTTCCCCTCCTCCTCTCCGCTGTCTTGTTCCATCCTGACCTCACTCTCTTTCCTCCGTTCACCGACCCTCTCTCCCCAATAACTCTCCAACTCTCCGCACCTCAAGTCTCACACTCCGCTCATCTGTCCCATATCCATCACTCCTACCTCCCTCCTCTCTCCACATACCCCTGCTCACGCACCCTTCGCCCAAGTCTGTACATTGTCACCTACCCCTCTATTTCTCCCCGGCACCGAATCCTCCCCTCTTTATCCTCACTCTCATTAATCTTCCCTCAACAACTCTCATTTCTCTCGACCACCCTCTGCAACACCCTCAATCTCTTTTCTCCCCACACTTCCTCCCCCTGCTCTCGGTTCCTCAATTCATCAGCTCTTCATCCTCCGGTGGTTGGTATCGGTCTAACAAGCTTGTTAACACAGGCCTCCTCTGACAACGGTTGCTTCCCCAGTCTGAGCTCAGAGACGCAGAGAACCCTCGGCAGGATGGACGGGAGCGACATTCACATGAATGTGAAGTTGGGAAAAACGGACTCACGTTCTTCTTCCCGAGGTGAATGGAGCAGAGATACAAGCAACAGCTCTACTTTGCAGCTTATATCCGGTAAGTGTAATCGGACGGGTGAAGGGAGATTCACCCAGTATCCGACCAAGGGAATGCGTGATGGGACGGTGTGGAGTGAGATTCACTCTGTATCCGACCAAGGGAGTGCGTGATGGGACGGTGTGGAGGGAGATTCACCCTGTATCTGACCAAGGGAGTGTGTGATGGGACGGTGTGGAGTGAGATTCACACTGTATCCGACCAAGGGAGTGTGTGATGGGACGGTGTGGAGTGAGATTCACCCTGTATCCGACCAAGGGAGTGCGTGATGGGACGGTGTGGAGTGAGATTCACCCTGTATCCGACCAAGGGAGTGTGTGATGGGACGGTGTGGAGTGAGATTCACCCTGTATCCGACCAAGGGAGTGTGTGATGGGACGGTGTGGAGTGAGATTCACCCTGTATCCGACCAAGGGAGTGTGTGATGGGACGGTGTGGATTGAGATACACCCTGTATCTGACCAAGGGAGTGCAAGATGGGACGGTGTGGAGTGAGCTGCACCCAGTATCCGACCAAGGGAGTGCGTGATGGGACGGTGTGGAGTGAGATTCACCCTGTATCCGACCAAGGGAGTGCGTGATGGGACGGTGTGGAGTGAGATTCACCCTGTATCCGACCAAGGGAGTGCGTGATGGGACGGTGTGGAGTGAGATTCACCCTGTATCCGAACAAGGGAGTGCGTGATGGGACGGTGTGGAGTGAGATTCACCCTGTATCCGACCAAGGGAGTGTGTGATGGGACGGTGTGAAGGGAGATTCACCCTGTATCTGACCAAGGGAGTGCGTGATGGGAAGATGTTGAGGGAGCTTCACCCTGTATCTGACCACGGGAGTGCGTGATGGGACGGTGTGGAGTGAGATTCATTCTGTTTCTGACCAAGGGAGTGCGTGATAGGACCGTGTAGAGCAATAATCACTCTGTGTCTTACCCCGGGAGTGTGTGATGGGACGGTGTGGAGTGAGATTCACTCTGTGTCTGACCCCGGGAGTATGTGATGGGACGGTGTGGAGTGAGATTCACTCTGTGTCTGACCCCGGGAGTGCGTGATGGGACGGTGTGGAGTGAGATTCATTCTGTGTCTGACCCCGGGAGTGCGTGATGGGCGGTGTAGAGGAATAATCACTCTGTGTCTGACCCCGGGAGTGCGTGATGGGACGGTCTGGAGTGAGATTCACCCTGTATCTGACCAAGGGAGTGCGTGATGGGACGGTGTGGAGTGAGATTCACCCTGTATCTGACCAAGGGAGTGCGTGACGGGACGGTGTCGAGTGAGATTCACTCTGTTTCTGACCCCGGGAGTGTGTGAGGGGACGGTGTGGAGTGAGATTCACTCTGTGTCTGACCCCCGGGAGTGCGTGATGGGACGGTGTGGAGTGAGATTCACTCTGTTTCTGACCCCCGGGACTCTGTGATGGGATGGTGTGGAGTGCGATTCACTCTGTATCTGACCAAGGGAGTGCGTGATGGGACGGTGTGGAGTGAGATTCACTCTGTGTGTGACCCCCGGGAGTGCGTGATGGGACGGTGTGGAGTGAGATTCACTCTGTTTCTGACCCCCGGGACTGTGTGAAAGGATGGTGTGGAGGGAGCCTCACTCTGTCTCTAACCATCGCTGCCTGTCCCCAGCTGAACCTGATGTTCAGGTTCGCGGAAGTTAATTTCAAGACCCTCTCGGAACCCCGGGTCCAATGATATCTATGTCAGTTTCATCTTTGTTGGTTTGAACTTGTTTAGCTGATATGTCCAATCACATCGAGAGATCTCAGGGCTAAAGTTCAGTTACCATCATGGTTGCCTGTTTGAGCAGAAGACGGAGGGAACGCGTGGGAGAGACGTAATGTGTGAACTCCTTGGGAGGGACGTTGGGGAGGGTGCCGTGATGGAGTTAGCACCCTGGGAGGGGCGGTTTAGAGGGAGCGCAAAGCATGGCCTGAGGACAGTTTGCTGTGTGAAGGGTCGGTGAGGAGATCTTGTGGAGGAAGGCGCTATGAGGAGCGAGCGCCGTGGGATGGGGGTGCGGATATGTGTGAGCGTCATGTCGATTTGGTGAGGAGGGTCACAGTTGGAGGGACGGTAAGGAGGGGGCGCGGGATAAATCCAGAACCGCTCTCTCACTTTTCTTACCCCACTTTCTTTTCCTTCTTTCCCCTTCTCTCCCCTCCATCACCTCTTCACACCCTCTCGGCTCTCTCTCCCCTCCTCTCTCTCCACGATTTCCCCACTGTCTCCCATTGTCCCCTTTTCATCGCCCTCATTACCCACTCTCCCTCCCGACTCTCCTCTATCACAGTCACCGTCTCTACCACTCTAATTCTCCCCCTTGCGCTCTTTCGCTGCCTCTCCACTCCCTCTCATCCTTCCCCGTCCGCCCCTCCGGTCTTCCAACCTCGCTTTCTCCCTGAATTACCCCTCAACTCCCATCGCGCCTTCTCCTCCTCTCTATCTACGCCTCCCTTCCTTTCCCGACTCTCTCTCCACTCGTTCATCTCTCTCACTCTCAAATTCTCTTCGTCTCTTCCCCATACCTCTCCCACTTTTCTCCTCGCCTCTCCCTCTTCTCAGCCGCCCTCTCTTTCGTCCTTACTCACACCTCTCCCTGCCTTCTTACTGTTGCAGACTCTCTCCATTGTCACTTCTCCTCTATCACCGCCTCTCACACTCCGTTCTCGCTCCCCATTCTTTATCTTACATCTTCCCGCCCATCGCCCCTGTCGCTAACTCCACCTCTCCCCACTCTTTCCCTTCCGCCCCACTCTCTGTCCCTTGATCCACCCTTATTCCCTCCCCTCACTTTCTCTTTTACCCTCTCTCGCCGCTGTCTACCTCCTTCTGTCTAACAGCCCCTTCCGTCCTCATCTCTCTCCTTCCACGCCATCCACTCTCACTTAAATCCTCTGCCCTTTGTCTCCAATACCCGGGACCTGTGGAACTTCTGTGCTCGTTCACCCTGCCTGCGCCCCTCGAGGTTTTATACAACTCCGTATGGTCACCTTTGCGATCTATGGAATAAATTCCCGACCTGTCCGACCTCTCTCCATGTCTCACTCCCCCGAGTCCGACATCCTCGTAAACCGTCGAGCACAGTGACCTTTCCTATATCAGGGAGAACAACACTGAACAAGAGCGGCGTCACTGTACATCTGCAACGTGATCTCCCGACTCCTGTACCATCATCTCCCCCCTCCCTCCCTCTGTCACCGCTTTTTTTGTTTCTCTGTCTCTCCCTCCCTTCCTCTCTTCCATCTCGCAGAGCGATCAACCATCTGGGATCTTGTGAAAATATCTTTTAAAGTCAGTGTACATTTTATCAATTCATCAGAACAAACATGTCCTCCGCAATCAGGTCGGTCAGTCTAATCTCCCCTGGCCCCACCCCCTTATACAGAACAGCGTGGCCGTAGCTCATTGAAGTCCTTATCCATCACGTCTAGAAAACTGTCCGAATCAGCCGTTCTGCTCTCTTACACCAACGATGGAAATCTGACATGTTCTGTCCGTGTTAACTATCTACACTTCTTGCTGTATCCTTGAAGCAGCCAGCAAAACCATTTCCCCCACCCAACCCAGCCGGGCTCCCTCCCATCGGGAAGAAAAGTACGAAAGCACGTCGCACCAGTCTCAAAGACGGTTTCTGCCGCGTTTTCTCGGATCATCGAACGGTCCCCTGGGACGATCAGATGGACTCCTGACCTCACGATCGACCTCGTCGTGGCCCCTGCACCTTACCGTCTGCTTGCACTGCCCTCTCTCAGAAACTGTGGCGCTTTGTGCTGCAGGACATCTCCTGTTCAACGTACAGCACATTACAGGCTCTTCGCCCCTCCCACGTCTCTATTGATGATGCAAGGATCATCACCAGAGCCTCAGCAATCTCTTCCCTCGCCTCCCACAGTGGCCCGGGGTGTAGTTCGTCCGGTACCGAAGCTCCATTACATCCTCCTTCTCAACATCTACATGCTCAGGACTTTCTGTCTGCTGCAAGTCATCACTACAGTCACTGAGATGATAAAGTAACGTATTCATTAAGTATCTCCTATTGTCTTATTAAATATGTATTGTGATCTTATGTTCGTATGGTATCTCAACAGCTGATCCAGAACGGGAGTCGAAAGTGAAGATCGGAAATAGAGCACATCGTCAGATCTGCCTACTCTGCCTAGTTACGTCTGCCCTCATCGTGACAGTGGCCGGTCTCTCGATCTGTGGTGAGTGGAACGGTATCCGGATTGAGTAAGAACATAAATAAAGAGAGTGGAATATATTGAGATTGCAAAACACAACAGTGAAACCAAAACCCCACCTTACCATAACACCGATGGAAGAAGGCAGCAGACATGAGGTATAGGAAGCATTCTTAAGGCATTCTTCAATAATCAGATGGGTCTATTGAGGAACACAAGGTTGCAAGAACAGAAATGAAGGAGGGATTGTGGACAGAAAGAAGGGAACAAGAGAAGGCCTTGGCGAGTAGGGTAAAGGAAAGCCCCAAGGCATTCTTCAATTATGTGAAGAAGAAAAAAGGATGACAGGAGTGAAGGCAGGAGCGATTAGAGATGAAGGTGGGAAGATGTGCCTGGAGGCTGTGGAAGTGAGCGAGTTCCTCAATGAATACATCCCTTCGGTATTCACCAATGAGAAAGAACTTGATGACGCTGAGGAAATGTGATGGAGTTTGATGTTCTGGAACATGTTGATATTAGGGAACAGGAGCTGTTGTAGCTATAAAATACATTAGGACGGAATAAGTCCTAATACAAGTCCTCATAGGTCCCCGGTGCCTGAAATAATATTCCCCAGGCTGCTTTACGAGAGGATAGAAGAGATTGCTGATCCTCTAGCTAGGATCGTTATGTCCTTGTTTTCCACGGGAATAGTCCGGGAGGATTTAAGGGAGGCAATTTTTCCCTTCCTGTCCAAATAAGTAAGTAGGGATAGTCCGGGTAATTATAACCCAGGTAGCGTTACGTCCATGTTGGAAAAACTATTGAAAAAGATTCTTAGAGATAAAACCTATGGGCATTTAGAGATCATGGTCTGAAAAGGGACAGGCAGCATGGCTTTGTGAAGGGCAGATCGTTTCTAACAAGCCTGATAGAATTCTTTGAGGAGGTGACCAGGCATATAGATGAGGATAGTGCAGTGGATGTGATCTACATGAAATTTAGTAAGGCATTTGACAAGGTTCCACACGGTAGAGGTTATTTAGAAAGTCAGAGAGAATGGGATCCAGGGAACCTGGCCAGATGGTTTCAGAATTGACTTGCCTTGAAAAGGCCAAGTGCCTTGGTGTACGCAGTACATTCCGATTGGAGGGCTGTGACGAATGGTGTTCCACAAGGATCGGTTCTAGTACCACTGTGACAGGGACGTGGCAGGAAAACGATCCCACGTGCAGGACTCTGACACGAAGGCAGAATCTCCGGAGCGAACGAAGGATCGAGAACAGGCTGAGTCAGGACTCGGAAGGCTTGATTCACTAAGAGATACGGGGTTGAAGACTTGGAACAAGGTTCCTCTCATTCTGAGAGTCGACCAACAATCTGGCAAGGGCTGACCGGAGCTGTCGGAGTCTTATCCTCCGGTGGCTAATGGAAACCAAGTGCTGGTGATTGAGAGGAATTGGGAAAGATTGGGAATCAAGTGTGGAGATTAAGGACCAATTAGGGAGGAAAAGGAAAAGGTGGGAAATTCCAGCCAGGGCCATGACTACCAATGATTTTCGTGATTTTATTAACGACATGGAAACGATGGTAGGAGTGACGTTTGGCAAGTTTAGAGACGTCAGAAAGGTTGGTGGTCTTATGGATAGTGTTAAGGACTTTCGAAGATTTCAGAGACTTTGATAGAATGCGGAAGTGGGCTGAGAAGTGGCAGATGGAGTTCAACCCGGAGAAGGGTGAGCTGGTACATTTTGGAAGAGCAAACTCCGAGGCAGAGTACAAAGTAAATGGCAGGATACTTGTTAGTGTGGAGGATCAGAAGGATCTGGGGGTACATGTTCACCGATCCCTGAAAGTTCCCTCACTGGCAGATAGGGAATTTAAAACGATTATGGTTGTTAGCTTCCATAAGTCGAGGAATAGAGGTTAAGAGTCGCGAGGTAATGAAGCAGCTCTATAAAGCTCTGGTTTGGCCACACTTGGTGTACTGGTGTCCAGTTCTGATATCCTCACTGTACGCCGGCTGTGGAAGCGTTAGAATGTGGGCAGAGGAGATTTACCAGGATGCTGCATGGTTTAGAGAGTATGCATTATGATCAGAGATTAAGGGGGCTAGAGCTTTACTCTTTGGAGGGATGGAAGATAAGACAAGACAAGATAGAGGTATACAAGATACTAAGAGTGGACAGCAAGCACCTCTTTCCCACGTCAGTACTGCTCAAAACAAGAGGACATGGCTTTAAGGAAAGGTGTGGGGTGTTCAAGGGGGATATCAGAGGTAGTTTCTTTTTACAGAGAGTGGTATTTGCGTGGAATGCACTTCCTGTGCCAGTGGTGGTGACAGATACATTAGTGATATTTAAGAGCCTACTAGACAGGTATATGGAGGAGTTTAAGGTGGTGGTTTATATGGGAGGCAGAACATTGCGAGCCGAAGTGCCTGAACTGTGCTTTACTACTCTGTGTTCTGTAACAGGAAAACACACAAAACCGTGATAAAAACACGGCCTTTACCGTAACACAATCAAGACTCATGCTGACACCGACACGCCATTCGCCATAACATCAACAATACTTTTACTGTAGCATGGTCACGACCTTCAACGAGACACAGATACAAACTTGATCGCGACACTGACACGACCATCGCCGTGACAGACACGTGGCTGTCACACCGACCGCAACGTACCCCTCAATGTAACATCGACATGCCCCTGACCGTGTTACAGATAAACTCCTCAATCGACAGCAACACACACCTCACAGTGACACCGACAAGCTCTTCACCGTGACACTGAGGTACCGTACACCGCGGCACCTTCAAGTTCCACTCTGCACCGCAACGTGACAAAGACTCACACGTCACTGTAACACCCCTTACCGAGATAGTATTACCCCTCAACGCCGATGCACACCTCACTGAGGCAAAAACCCTGACACAGGCAAACCCCTTAACAGATACCGACAGCTGAATTCAAAATGACACAATGACATCGACATAGAACTCTCCGTTGCACCGACACACAACTCAGCGTGTCACTCCCACACACAGCGTGGACATGACGTGTCTCTCACCGTGGCACTGTCAGACCCTTCACTTTGCGACCAGCACACCCCACGCCATGACACCGTAACACGTCATTGTCACCTCCCGCTGGGGCACAGAGTTCCTATCACAGTAACACTGACACGTTCCTCACAGCAACTCAGACATGTTCCGTTCGATAATGACGAAGACCCACAAGGTAACAACAAAATCTTCACATGGACAATGATATCGCCCCTCGCGTGACACAGACACATCCATCAAGGTGGCGCTGACGCCTCTCACTGTGCCCACAGCATATCATTCACTGTGACACCCTTCACCGTGACACTAACACAGCATTCTCTATGCACAGTCGGTAGTGTGACGCTAACTCACGTAAAGGTTAAACATCCTTCACCATCTCTCTCAGTGTCACAGATCCGTCACCAGTTCACTGAGATGGAAACGAAGTACAGATCTGTCAACGACACCAAGGCTCAAATCTGCGAACTTTTTACCTGTCGAAGAGGTGAGGCATCATCCCCGACCTTCACCCGCATCTCAGCACAGGGCAGGCATGGAGAGAGGAAGCGTCACTCTGTGATTGACATTGGGAGTGTGTGAAGAGATGGTATGGAGGGTGATTAACTCTGTGTTTGACCCGGCGAGTGAGGTTGGACTGTGTGGAGGGAGTTTCCCTCTGTCACTGTATCAAGGAGAGTGTGATGGGACGTTGTGGAGGTGGATTCATTTTGTGTCTGAACAGGGGATTGTGAAATGTAACATTATAGCTTCACTGTATTTCTCACTCCGGGAGTGTCTGACCGGACAGTATTGATCCAACTTCACTCCCTGTCTGACAGCGGGATTGTATGATGGGACAACGCTCAGGGAGATTCACCCCATGTCTGAACCCTAAAGTGTGTTATGGCACCGTGGATAGAGAGTTTCATTCTGAATCCGGGAGTGTGTGACGGGATGGTGTAGCGGGGGCTTCACACTGTGTCTGAATTCCAGAGTGAGTGACGAGACAGAACAGAGGGAGCATCACTCTATGTCTGAATCCGGAGGTGTGTGATAGGACAGTCTGAAGCTTGACTCTGTGTCTGACTCCCAGAGTGAGTAATGAGATTATAGAGAGAGAGAGAGCGTCTGTGTCTGACTGCGGGACTGTGTGAGTGGACAGTGCAGAGGGCCGTTCATTCTATGTGACAGCGGATTGTGTGATTGGATGTGGTGGAGCGTGTCTGAACCAGTCAGTGTGCCATGGGAGAGCGTGCGCGGAACTTCGCTTTGTGTGTGAGCACAGCTGAGTGTGATGGAACGGTTGAGAGAGTGATACATTCTGCGACTCGCCAGGAGGAGTGTGATGTAAGGAGAGCGTAAGGAGGGAGATTTACACTGCGTTGGTCTCGGGGATGTATGATGAGACACTGTGGAGGCAGCTTATCTCAGTGTCTGACCACGGGAGCGTGTGATTTGACGCTGTGTAGTGAGCTTCGCTTGTTTTCTGAACCCTGTGTTATTTGATGTCTCCGGGTAGAAAGAGCATCATACTGTGTCTGACCACGGGAGCATGCGGAGGGATGGTGCAGAGTGTTTCATTTCCTGTCTGACCACGGCGGGTGTGTTGGGAAGGTGTGGAGGGAGGCTCACTGTGTTTATCGGGAGGACTGCATGATGGGAGAGCATGCAGCGAGCTTCACTCCATGTTTGACCCAAGGAGTGTTTGATAGTGTGGTGGAGTGAAAGATTCAGTCTGAGACTGACCCCGATCGTGTGTAATGGGAATGTGTGGAAAGAGAATCGGTCTGTGTCTGAGACTGGGAGAGTATAATGAGTCCGTGAGACAAGAGCTTCATGCTTCGTCTGTCCCCATGAGTGTGTGAAGTGACGTAGTGGATGTAACGCAGATTTGTAGTCTGACCCGTCAGGAATGTGTGTGATTGAATGGCCAGCAGGGACCTTCACTCTATAACTGACTCCGGGTGCCTGTGATGGGGCGGTGCCGAGGTAGTTTCATTGCAATTCAGACCTCGGGAGTGTGAGATGGGATGGTGTTGGGGGAGATTCACTCTGTGTCTATCCGTAAGAGCGTGTGATTTGACAGTGAAGAGCGTGCAGTTTGCACCCGTGAGTGTGTGATGGGGCCGTGGATCGAGAGAGAGCTTCACTCTGTGTCTGACAATGAGTGGGTATGATGTAATAGTATAGGGAAATCCACTCTATTTTTATTCCTGGATTCTGTGATGGAACAGTGCTGAAGGAGAGTCCCTCAGGGTGTGGCAACGGGTTGCGTGATTGGAAATTACTGAGGGAGCTGATTCATATGTCCCACCCCGGGAGTGTGTGACGGGACGGTCTGGATTAAAATTCTCTTTGTGACGCTCCATCAGGATCTCTGTGATAGGATGGTGGAAAGGAGCATGTAACTGACTCCTGACGTTTGTCAATGGGGCGGAGTTGAGGGAGCTACACCTGGTGACGGGTCCCGCGAATGTGTAATTGGGTGCCGTGGCGGAAATATCAATTTGAGTCTGACAACAGGAGCGTGCGGTTGGACGGTGTGAACGAGCCTTAGTTTGATTCTGACGACGGGAATGCGTGACAGAATGGTGTGAGGGTAGTTTTCTTTTCAACCCGGGAACAAATAATGGGACAGTTTCGAGAAGCCTCACTCTGTGTCTGACCCCTGGAGTGTGTGAGGGGACAGTGAGGAGTGAGCTTTACTCAGTGTCTAACACAGTGTGTTTGCGACGGGATGCTATGCAGGGAGCATCACTCTGTATCTAACAGCAGGAATGAGCTTGGGAGAGTGAGGAGGGAACATCACTCTGTCTTTCACCGGAGTGTCTGATGGGACAGTGCAATACGGAGCTCACACTGGGTGAAACCCCTGGGAGTGTGATTGGACAGTATGGAGAGAGTGTCACTCTGTGTCTGACCTCTGTCGACTGTGACAGGATGATGTGGAACGAGCTGCCCTCTGGGACTGACATGGTGTGCGTGTGATGGAATGCTATGCAATGCCTGACCCCGGGAGTGTGTGATGGGACGGTGGGGAGGGAGATTCACTCTCTGTCTGACCCCGGGTGTATGTGATGGGACTGTGTGGAGGGAGCCTCACTCTGTGTCTGACCCCGGGATGGTGTGATGAGACGGTGATGATCCTCTTTCTGTGTCTGACCTGGGAGTGTGTCAAGGGACCGGTGAGCACGGGGTTTAATTCTGTCCTTGACCAAGTGTGTGTGACGGGACGGTGAGGAGGGATCCTCACTCTGTGTCTGACCCCGGGACGGTGTGATGGGACTGCAAGGAGGGATCTTCTTTCTGTGTCTGACACACTTGGGATGTAATGGAGGGATGTAATGCAGGGAGATTCACTGTTCCTTCTTCCTAACTTCCAGAGCAAGAGTGTTCCCAGTCCTGGATCAGAAATGATGGTGGCTGTTATTTTATATCCACGTTTAACATTTCCAATGATGAGGCGAAACAGTACTGCTCGAACTTTGATTCTAAACTTCTTGAAATAAATTCACCAGAAGAAAAGGTACGTGTCAGATTGACGTAAGATATATCCACACCGGAGTGAAACTCCCTCCACTCTGTTTGATCACACACCTCCGGCGTCAGACACAGAGTGAAGCTCCCTCCTACAAGTTCCAGCACACACTACCGGTGTCAGAAACGGAGTGAATCTCCACCACACCGTCCCATCAAACATTTCTTGGGTCAGAGACAGAGTGAAGCTTCCACCACACCATAATATTACACACTCCCGAGGTCGGACACACAGAGCTCCCTCCATATGGTCTCATCACACACTCCCGGGATCAGACATTTTGGTGTGCGGCTCCCCCCACACCGTCCCATCACATTCTCCTGTGGTGAGACACAGAATCAAGCTCCTTCAGCACCATCCATTCACACTCTCCCGGGATCAGACATTTTGGTGTGTGGCTCCCCCCACACCGTCCCATCACATTCTCCTGCGGTGAGACACAGAATCAAGCTCCTTCAGCACCATCCATTCACACTCTCCCGGGGTCAGACATTTTGGTGTGCGGCTCCCCCCACACCGTCCCATCACATTCTCCTGCGGTGAGACACAGAATCAAGCTCCTTCAGCACCATCCATTCACACTCTCCCGGGATCAGACATTTTGGTGTGTGGTTCCCCCCACACCGTCCCATCACATTCTCCTGCGGTGAGACACAGAATCAAGCTCCTTCAGCACCATCCATTCACACTCTCCCGGGGTCAGACATTTTGGTGTGCGGCTCCCCCCACACCGTCCCATCACATTCTCCTGCGGTGAGACACAGAATCAAGCTCCTTCAGCACCATCCATTCACACTCTCCCGGGGTCAGTCATAAAGGGACGATCCTTAAATTTTGCTCGAATTCAATCATTAATAATAGAAATTTAATTTCATAGAGTTTTGTTGACAAAGCTCTCCGCGACCAAGGCAGTTCATACTGGATTGGACAATGCGATTGCAGGTGAGATTTGGGATGTTGCTTGTTTCTGAGAAGAAAGTGGGTCGTCGGATTGATACCGGCTGCACAAGCGAGTGGGCAGTGGGTTTAATTTAGGGACTTACACAAGCTGAGGAAAGGTTGTGTCAGTAGGATTAGTTTCTGGTCAGTCACGGGTTGCTAAAGAGAGAGGGCATTGGTATGAGTTTGCGGACTGACAAGGGCTGTGGGGATAGAGTGGGCAATCGGAACATTTTGGAGACAAAGAATGACAATATCGAACCTGCCTCTGCCGCATCTACTGGAAGCTCGTTCCACACAGCCACCACCCTCTGAGTAAAGAAGTTCCCCCTCGTGTCACCCCTAAACTTTTGCCCCTTAACTCTCAACTCATGTCCTCTTGTTTGAATCTCCAATACTCTCAATGGAAAAAAAGCCTATTTACGTCAACTCTATCTATCCCCCGCCATAATTTTAAATTCCTCTCTCAAGTCCCCTTCTAGGCTCCAAAAATTAAAGACCTAACGTTCAAACTTTCTCTGTGAAACAGGTGTTGAAGCCTAGGTAACATTCTACTAAATCTTCTCTATACCTAATCTACTTGTTGACATCATTCCTATAATTCGGTGACCAGAACTGTACACAAAACACTAAATTTGGCCTCACCTGTGACTTGTACAATTTTATCATTACATCCCAACTCCTACAGACAATGCTTTGATTTATAAATGACAGCATACAAAAAGATTTCTTCACCATCCTATCCGCATGAGTTTTGACCTTCAGGGAACTATGCAACATTATTCCTAGATCACTCTGTTCTACTGCAGTTCTCAATGCCCTACCATTTACCATGTACGTACTGTTTGGAGTATTCCTATCAAAATGTAGCATCTCACACTTATCCTCATTAACAATCGGACATCTTCCAGCCCACTCTTCCAGCTGGCCTAAATTTCTCTGCAAGCTTTGAAGAACACTTCATTATCCAGAACGTCACTTAACATTGCATTATCTGCATACCTACTAATCTAATTTACCACCACATCATCCAGATCATTAATGTATGTGACAAACAACATTGGACCAGATTCAGATCCCTGAGTTTTACCACTAGTCATCGGCCTACACCCTGATAAACAGTTATCCACCACTACTCTCTGGCATCTCCCATCCAGTCACTGTTTACTATTTCAATATTAATACCGAACGATTGAACCTTCCTAACTGAACTCCAGTGCGGAACCTTGTCAAAAGCCTTACCGAAGTCCATATCGACAATATCCATTGCTTTACCATCGTCAATTTTCGGACTCACCTCTTCAAATAATTCAATAAGATATGTCAAACATGACTTCCCACGCACAAATCCATGTTGACTGCTCATAATCTGACCCTGACTATACGGATAATTAGATATACCATCTCAAAGAGTACTTTCCATTAATTTACCCACCACTCACGTCAAACTTGCAGGCCGATAATTGCTAGGTTTACTCTTAGATTCCTTTTTAACAATGGAACCACATGAGCAATCCGCCAATACTCCGTCACCATCGCCGTTTCTAGTGATATTTGAAATATTTCTGTCAGAGCCCTGCGATTTCTACACTAACTTCCCTCAAAGTCCTAGGGAACATCTTGTCACGACCCGAAGACTTATCCACTTTTATATTCTTTAAATGGTCCTGTACTTCCCTTTCTTTAATCATCATAGTTTCCATAACTACACCACTTGTTTGCCTTACCTTTTGCAATTCAATATGCATTGGTTAGTATGGATGAAAATAAATTGTTCAGAATCTGCCCCGTCTCTTTTGGCTCCACACATAGATGTCCTCTCTGATTGTCTAAGGGACCAATTTTATCCATCACTATCTTTTTGCTATTAATAAAACTGTAGAATCCCTTTGGATTTATTTTCACCTTACTTGCCAAAGCAACCTCATATCCTCTTTTAGCTTTTCTAATTTATTTCTAAAGATTCTTTTTCTATTCTTTATATTCCTAGAGCACCTCATTTTCTCTGTGATGCTGATATTTTTGTAGATCTCTCTTTTTCCAAACAACATTCCAAAATCCTTTGAAAACCATGGGCCAATCAAACTTTTAACCTCACCTTTCAAACTTACAGGAACATAAAGTGTCTGTACGATAAAAATTCAAAATTTAAATTACCGCCATTTCTCAATTACATCCTTTCTATAAAACGGATTGTCCCAATCCACTCCTTCTAAATTTATTCGCACTTCCTCAAAGTTAGCCTTTCTCCAATCAAAACGTACAACCCCTGGTCGTGTCCTATCCTTCTCCAGAATTATACTCAAACTAATGGCATTGTGATGTGATCCCCAAATCATGCCTCCGTCACATTAACAGCAGATCCAACACTGCCCCTTCTCTAGTTGATACCTCTATGTCTGGCTGCAAAAAACCTGCACTGCATACATTCTACAAACTCCAACCCATTCAACGCTTTTACAGAATGGGCTTCCCAGTCTATGTGTGGAAAATTACAATCTCCCACAATCACAACCTTGTGCTTACTACAAATATTTGCTCTCTCCTTGCAAATTTGCTCCCCTAATTCCCGCTCCCCATTAGGTGGTCTATAATTGGTAATACTTCTTTCCCCTTCCTCAAATCTCCCCAAATTGTCTCCCTGGACGAGCCCTCCCATCTATCCACCTAACCACCGCTGTAATATTTTCTTTGACAAGCAATGCAACACCACCCCCTCTTGCCTCTCGGATTCTATCACACCTGAATCAAAGAAATCCATGAATACTTATTTGCCAATCAAGCCCCTCCTGCAACCATGTTTCACTAATTGCTACAGCATCATGTTTTCAGGTACCAGTCCATGCTCTTAGCTCATCCACCTTACTTACAATCCTCCTAGAGTCAAAATAGATGCATTTAAGAAGCCCTCCAACACTTATTCTCTGTTTATCCTGAACGGTGTAAACAACTTTATTAACTTTGTCTTCCTTCACCCGTGCATCATGGGTCTGAGTGCTCCCCTTCTCCATCAGCTGCTTATCCTCCCTCACACACTGTCTACTGGCTTTCTCTATTTGTGGACTAAGCTCCTCTCCACCAGTCTTTTCAAGCTGATTGCAACCCAACCATTCTGGCCTCCCCAGTCGCCTTAGCACGCCGCCGGGATAGTGGTTCCCCTATGATTCAACCCGTCCTTTTTGTACAGGCCACACCTGCCCCAACATAGGTCCCAGTGATCCATAAAATTGAATCCTTGAATCGCGAGATTACTACTTTTGCGGTCCGTCTTCTAAACGCCCTTCCTAACTCCGTATATTCTCCTTTGAGGACCACTTCCCATTTCCCACCTGTGTCATTGGTACCGATATGTACAGGACCTCTGGCTCCTCACCCTCACACTTCAGGATATCCTGGTCGCGATCAGAAACATCCTGGACCCTGGCACCTGGAAGAAAAACTGCCATCTGGGTCTCCTGACTGCGTCCGCAGAATGGCCTATCTAACCCCATAACCATCGAGTCCCCTATTAACAGTGCCTTCCCCTTCCTTTCCCTACCCTTCTGAGATACAGGACCTGACTCCGTGCCGGTGACACGGCCACTGTCTTTTCCCCAAGGTAGGTTGTCCCCCTAAAAAATACTAAATCAGGAGTACTTATTGTCGAGAGGTACAGCCACTGGTGTGTCTCTAGCATCTGACTCTTCCGCTTCCCTGTCCTAACCGTGACCCAGCTGCCTGCCGATCGTGGCCCTGATGCGACCACCGGACTGTAACTAATCTGTCTTATCTCCTCCCTCTCCTTGACCAGACGAAGGTCATCGGGCTACAGCACCAGTTCCCTACCACGGTCCCTTAGGAGATGCAGCTCGGCGAACTTCGAGCAGATGTGAACATCCCGGAGACTAGGAAACTCCAGGACCTCCCACATCTGAAACCGAGAACACCCAGCTGCCCTCAAACTCATAATTCCCCCTTTCCTCAAATAACAGGAAAAAATAAAGCACTAAACCTCTCTTGCCTCGCCCGTTTCCTCCTAAGCCCGTTGAACTTTCACTCTTCTCCCGGCTCACTCCTCTGCTCCGCGGTATATGGCTCTGCCCTTTTTAAATTTTCACCGCTTCACTGCCCAACGTCACACGTCTGCGCAGTCCCGCCTCTCTGAACTCGGATGAGAAGAAGAAAAAAATCAAAATAGCTCCAGCCGCACTCCCGTTCTGATCCTTAGACTTCCTTCTCCAAATGTGGGAACTGACATGGGATGTGCGAAGCGAGTGCGAAGTTGGATTCTTTTAAAAATATAACCATATCACTATCACAGCACGGAAATAGGCCATCTCGGCCCTCCTAGTCCGTGGAGAACTCTTAATCTCACCTAGTCCCACCTACCCGCACTCAGCCCATAAACCTCCACTCCTTTCCTGTCCATATACCTATCCAATTTTTCCTTAAATTACATAACTGAACTGGCCTCTACTACTTCTACAGGAAGCTCATTCCACACAGCTATCATTCTCTGAGTAAAGAATTACCCCCTCCTGTTTCCCTTAACCTTTTACCCCCTAACTCTTAAATCATGTCCTCTGGTTTGAATCTCCCCTACTCTCAATGGAACCAGCCTATTCACGTCAACTCTATCTAACCCTCTCAAAATTTTAAATACCTCGATCAAATCCCCCCTCAATCTTCTACGCTCTAATGAATAGAGACCTAACTTGTTCAACCTCTCTCTGTAATTTAGGTGCTGAAACCCAGGTAACATCCTGGAAAATCGTCTCTGCACTCTCTCTAATTTATTGATATTTTTCCTATAATTCGGTGTCCATAGCTGCACACAATATTCCAAATTTGGCCTTATCACTGTCTTGTACAATTTTAACATTACATCCCAACTTCTGTACACAATGCTTTGATTTATAAAGGCCAGCGTTCCAAAAGCCATCTACACCACCCTATCTACATGAGACTCCACCTTCAGTGAACTATTCCTAGATCTCTCTGTTCCTCTGCATTCCTCAATGCCCTACTATTTACCCTGTATGTTCTATTTGGATAATTCCTGCCAAAATGTAGAACCTCACACTTCTCAGCATTAAACTCCATCTGCCAACGTCCAGCCCATTCTTCTAACTGGCATAAATCTCCCTGCAAGCTTTGAAAACCCACCTCACTATCCACAACACCTCCTACCTTAGTATCATCGGCATACTTACTAATCCAATTTACCACCCCATCATCCAGATCATTGATGTATATTACAAACAACACTGGGCCCGAAACAGATCCCTGAGGCACCCCGCTAGTCACCGGCCTCCATCCCAATAAACAATTATCCACCACTACTCTCTGGCATCTCCCATCTAGCCACTGTTGAATCCAGTTTTTTACTCCAGCATTAATACCTGACGACTGAACCTTCTTAACTAACCTTCCATGTGGACCTTTGTCAAAGGCTTTGCTGAAGTCCATATAGACTACATCCACTACATTACCCTCGTCAACATTCCTCGTAACTTCTTCAAAAAATTCACTAAGGTTTGTCAAACATGACCTTCCACGCACAAATCCATGCTGGATACACCTAATCAGATCCTGTCTATCAAGATAATTATTAATACTATCTCTAAGTATACTTTCGATTAATTTACCCACCACTGATGTTAAACTGACAGGTCTATAATTGCTAGGCTTACTTCTAGAACCCTTTTTAAACAATGGAACCACATGAGCAATACGCCAATCCTCCGGCACAATCCCCGTTTCTAATGACATCTTAAAGATCTCCGTCAGAGCTCCTGCGATTTCTACACAAACGTCCCTCAAGGTCCTGGCGAATATCCTGTCAGGATCTGGAGATTTATCCACTTTTAAATTTCTTAAAAGCGCCAGTACTTCCACCTCTTTAATTGACATAGGTTCCATAACTTCCTTACTTGTTTCCCACATCCTATACAATTCAATATCCTTCTTCGTAGTGAATACCGAAGAGAAGAAATCGTTCAAAGTCTCTCTCCCATCTCCCTCGGGTCCACACATAGCTGACCACTCTGATTCTCTAAGGGGCCAATTTTATCCCTCACTATCCTCTTGCTTTTAATATAACAATAGAAACCTTTCGGATTTACTTTCACTTTATTTGCCAAACCAACCTACTATCTTCTTTTAGCTTATCTAAACTCTTTCTAAAGATTCCTTTTACTTTCTTTATATTCCTCGAGCAATTCCTTTACTCCATGCTGCCTATATCTATTGTAGACATCCCTCTTTTTCCGAACCAAATTTCTAATATCCCTTGAAAACCATGGTGCTTTCAAACCCTTAACCTTTCCTTTCAACCTGACAGGAACATAAAGATTCTGTACCCTCATAATTTCACACTTAAATGACCTCCATTTCTCTATTACATCCTTCCCATAAAACAACTTGACCCAATCCACTCTCTGTAAATCCCTTCTCATCTCCTCAACGTTAGCTTACTCCAATCAAACATCTCAACTCTAGGTCCTGTCCTGTCCTTCTCCATAATTATATTGAAGCTAATGCTATTGTGATCACCGGACCCGACATGCTCCCCAGCAGATACATCTGTCAGCTGACCTATCGCATTCCCTAACAGGAGATCCAACACTGCCCCATCTCTAGTCGGTACTTCTATGTATTGTTGCAAAAAACTATCCTGCACATATTTCACAAACTCTAAACCATCCAGCCCTTTTACAGAATGAGCTCGCCAGTCCACGTGTGGAAAATTAAATTCTCCCCCAATCACCAACTTGTGTTTCCTCCAAATATCTGTAATCTCCTTTCACATTTGCTCTTCCAACTCACGCTCCCCATTAGTTGGCCTATAATACACTCCTATCAGTGTTACTACACCTTTCTCATTCCTCAATTCCACCCAAATAGCCTCCCTAGAGGAGCTCTCTAATCTATCCTTCCAAAGCACCGCCATAAGATTTTCTCTGACAAGCAATGCAACACCTCCTCCTCTGGCCCCTCCTACTCTATCACACCTGAAGCAACTAAATCCAGGAATATTTAGTTGCCAATCACACCCTTCCTGCAACCATGTTTCACTGTTTGCCGGTTGACACAGATTTTTAGGGGAAGGTTAGTGATTGGGATAATTTTGGGGACACACACGGGACCTTCGGGTCAGAATGGTAAGTGCAAGTGTTTTGGGGACTAGCATGGGACCGTGGGGACTGAGTGTAGATATGGGGCTCTTTTGGGAACTGACCTAGGTTGTGGGAGAGAGTGAGGCTTTGGGAGTACTTTGTGGCCTGGTACATGTCTGTGGGGAGAGAATGAGGGAGGGGTGTACTTTGGGGACAGACGCAGATCTGTGGGGAGAGACTGGGTATGTGGGACTACTCTCGGGACTGAGACAAGTCCGTGGGAAGAACATGAGAAACGGGAGGTGTTTTGGTGATTGGCACAGGTCTCTTAAGTAGAGGGTTGAGCAGTGGGATGATTTCTTCGATCGGCACGGGGCTGTAGGGAGAGTGTCAGGCAATGGGTCTAGTTTGGACGGACACTGATCTGTGGGGTGGGTGTGGTGAGTGTGAGTACTTAGACAGAAAACACAGGCCTGTGGGGAGACAGTGAAGAAGTAGGAGCATTGAGAAATGACATTGTACCTTGGGAGACACTGGGGCCGTGGGAAAAATTTGGCGACTGACAATGGACTGTGAGGAGAAGGTTGGGTACTGTTAATATTCTGGTCTCTGACACCGATCTGTGGCTAGGGAGTGGGGCAAGGTATTACTTTGCTGACTGGCACAGGGCTGCAGGGAGTGAGTGGGTCAGTAGGCGTATTCTGGAGACTGACACAGGGCTGTGCTGGGAAAGTGGGGTTTTGGGAGATTTTGGGTTTCCACAGGTCAATGGCGAGAGAGGGTATCAGTGGTTTTGGGGACTGACTACAGGAGTTGAGTTGAAATTGTTTACTCTCTTTAATAGGAATGTGGCTTCGTATGTCGTGTACTGGATGAACGCTGGAGATTTCAATTGCGGTGTCTGTACTTGGCACAGTCGGCGTAAACCTTGCAGTCAGGTTCTCAAGCGT
Organism: Hypanus sabinus; assembly: GCF_030144855.1. Lineage (NCBI taxonomy): Eukaryota > Metazoa > Chordata > Chondrichthyes > Myliobatiformes > Dasyatidae > Hypanus > Hypanus sabinus. Next base: position 36,455 of record NW_026779134.1, on the reverse strand, counting down.
TTCATCTGTGAGAAGTCTGCCCCTTTGTGCCCAGTTATTTCTGAAAAGATCCAGGATCTGTGTCAACAGCAAGTGGGACCGACTTGAATTTAATGATAAAACCCTCTTACTGCCCGGTTTCTCTTAACCACTCACTCTACCCCTTCCGCGCCGCTGCCCCTCACCCTGATACTATACTCCTCCTTCCTTCCATCGCAATCTTACTCACTGTCTTGCCCGCTCTTTACCTTTGTCCCTCTAAAGTTTCCTTCTCATCCCTCTGCACTCCCGCCTCCTCTGTTTCATCTCCATTTTCCTCACCCTGCTTTCTTGTCTTTCTCTCCCCCAATTCCCCCTTCTGTTCCCGGTCTCTCCCTCCATTCTCTATTCATTCAGTCTCTACCCATTCTCCCAATTCGCACTGTCTCCCTTTTATCTAACCCAACTCACTCCCCGCTTCTGCCTTTAGCTACACTCCCCTCAATCATGTGTGTTAATGTTCTCGATACCCCAGTCCTGGGGAAATAGAGTGCACGCATTCGCTTTATCTGTGCCCCCCGTGATTTTGTACACCTCTGTAAGGTCACCGAAAAAGTCCCAGAATTTCCAATCCCGCTCCATAACTGAGTCTCTCCTGGCCCGGCGGCATCCTCGGAAATCTCCCTCTGCAATCTTTCCAGTTCGTTGAGATTTTTTCTTAGAGCAAGGCAAGCAGAACGGAACTCCATACTCCAAGTGCGGCCTGACCGACGTCATCTGCAACGGCAACGTTTCCTCCGACTCCCGTAGTCGGAGTCCTGACTGATGAAGGGCAGCGTGTCAAATGTCCTGTCCACCTGTATCGCATCTTCTCTACCGGATTCACGGTCTGTTTTATTATCTGTGACTTCGACCACCTGAGATTTGTTCTTTTGAAGAATCAGTCGGGCGCAAATATGTAAAATTAATGTCAAATTCAAAAAGCTAATAAATGCCGGAAAAATGTGGAGGTGGGGCTGATGCGTTCAAGAATATGCTGGCGGAGGGGAAGAAGCTATTCCTGGTTCATTGAGTTTTCAGTCTCCTGTTCGTCATCAACTCTCCTTCTAAATTGACCATCCTCGTCACCGTCATCCCATCAACGACTTCCACGACTTCCCGCACAGCCCTCCTCGTTTCCGCCACCGCTATCTTCTTCTAACCCCCCCCCCCCCGACTCCATCATCCCTCCTTCCCCAACACAGCGTGCGGTCTCCGTTATCTCCTCCTTCCCCAACTCCTCTCCCTGTCTTCCTGTACCTCTCCATCCCCTGCAGGTCCTCCACGTTACCGTTAACCCTCTCCCTCATCGACACGCCTCCCTCTCTCTCTGTTTATATGGAAAGTGGGAGAGGCAACGTCTGTTTTTACACCACCCAGCCCCCTTCCACCGGATATCGATCTCTTCGTTCTGAGCCACTGCATTGTTCTGTGTGAACCGGCCGATCGTTTGGTTCGATCACCCTTCATCCCAGTGACTGATATCTCACCACCATGTCCGGTCTCCCACCGAAACCACACCCCTCTTCCAATTCTCTCCTGTTCCTTTGCACATCCACTGAACAGAAATACACGCACATTCTCGCACATTCAAGACTTCAGGAACGGCGGAGTTCTGGGGATTGGTGAGAGGGAAGCAGCTTCGGAACATCGGGGTTTCTGAAGGGACCCGGGGCAGTGAGCTTCAGTTTGTGTCTGAACCCGGGTGTGTGCGATAGGACGGTCCGGAGAATGCGTCACCAGTGTCTAACTTCTTTTTTTTTATTACAAAATCCTTTGTTACAAATTTCGATGCTATACAATATATACAAAACAGTGGCAAACACAATTACTGCACTACTAATAGACAATAGACATTACACCAGAATGTTGCCATCCCTATCCATGATGGCATTTACACCCCGCGGAGCCCAACGGTCTCGAATCTCCTCCAAGGCCGCTGTGGACTGCGCGTGTTCTTTTTCAATAGTTACCCGGGCACGAACATACCCCCTAAACAAAATCTAGCACCCCAGATGGGACTCGAACCCACAATCCCTGGCTTAGGAGGCCAGTGCCTTATCCATTAGGCCACTGGGGCCATGTCTAACTCCAGGAGTGCGTGACGGGACGGTGTGGAGAGGTTTTCACTCAGTGTTTGAATCTGTGTGTGTGTGTGCTTCTGATGAGCTGGACTCGAGGGAACGATTGGCGGGAATTGGATTTGAGTGGAAATCACAGAGTTTATCTGCTTATCTCTGAATCTTCAAAGGGGAGTGTCTTGGGTAAGAGAAGGCACATGTGTTTGTTGACTTGTTTTCAGTTTAATTATTGTTTTTTTTTTATCATTATAATCGTAAAGTCAGTGCAGTAGCAATGCCTGGCAGGAGAGATAAATACTCCGTTACGAGATGTGGGAAGGCATGGGGACCTCCAGAACCGCTGGCAACTTCACCTGTAGGAAGGTCATCCAGTTGCACCTTCTAACACTCTGCGTTAGAGAGTTGGAACTGGAACTGGAATGAACTCGGGATCATTCGGGAAGCCAAGGGAAGATAAGGAGGGCATATAGAGAGGTACTTACATACAATGTGCAGGACACAGGAAATTGGGTGACAGACAGGAAGGTGAAAGGTGTTAATCAGCCCGAACAAGCGCAGAGACGCCTTGTGGCCAGACCGCTCAATAACAGGTAGACCACTTTGGATACTTCTGGATGGGAGAAGAGATGTGCACATGACCAAGCAGCGGAAAGTCTCACCGGTCAGGTCTCTGGAACAGACTATGGTTCTGTGGCTGAGCAGGAAAGGGGGTAAAATTTGACGAGCTGTATCGATAGGGTTGTCTTTGTTCGGGGAACGGAAAAAATGGTAATGTGGACAAGAACGAGATTCCTCGATGGTATGCGGTCGTTATCTTCGCCAGTATTTAGGCAAGAAAAGGGAGCGGGTTCTTCAAACCTATGAATGTGCAGGTGTGGCCAAATTTTGAAAGAAAATTCAAATTAAAATTTAGCTAAAGAGTTGGAAGAGTAGGGTTGGAAAGAGGATTTCAGATATGTGCATCACTGGGCACTCTTCCTCGGAAAGTGCGGCCTCTACAGACGAGACAGTTTTACTTCATTTCAAGGCAATTCAATTTAAGATTAATTTCACTTCCATCACACATGAATACCCATGAATACAGCCAGGACAAAGCTGCAAAATACAACACCAACTGTCACACGAGGCACAGAGCAAACTTGTGTGTAAAGTTTAAAGATAGCAAGCATATGCAGGATATCAGTAAAATACTTCAACGCATTATGTGGAAACGCGCGCGTGCGCGCGTGCACACACACACACACACACACACACACACACACACACACACTCGGATATGCGCGTGAACGCGCCCGCGCGTACGCGTATATATATAAGCAGCTTGAGATCCTACGCACCATGAAAGCAACCGAAAACTACAAACTACAACAACTGCGCTTGTCCTCTGCAGAACGAACAGCGGGGGCAGTATAGAGTCCTACCGGGAGGCCGCGCCACGTCGCCCCACGTTGTGCAGCTTCTTCATTTTCTCCGCTATCGAGCAACTCTCTCAGTTTACACCTGAACCGGATGAAACTAATGCCCCAGTGGGAAGGCTTGGCATTAAAAAAGGGGTTGTTGTGGTTTTTTAAGCTTGAGTTGCAGGGGGATGATAACCAGAATGTTTGAACAGTTAGTGGAGCCTTTGTTGTGGTAGATGTTGTCAAGACCTCAGACAAAGTCAGCAAGCAAACCTTTGAGCCTCCTGGGACTCATGTTCTGAGTAGCGTACGTTTCAATGCAGGAAGTATTGCACGAAAGGCAGATGAGCTCAGGGTCGGGGGCAACGACCAGAAGCATGATAGTTTAGCCATTAGTAAGTCTTGGTTGCAGGAGGGCAGTTCTATTAGCTCAAAATTCCAGTTTTCGGCAGTTTTATTCGTGCTAAAGAATATATAATTTAGGCTGAGGAGAAGCTTTAAAGGTGGACGTGGGGAATAAGAAAGGTATGAACTCGTTCATGGGGCTACATTATCGACCACCGAACAGTCCCGGGGATTTAGAGGAACAGATCGGTGGACAGTTCGGTGTCTTTTGAAAGAGACATCAGTTTGTGATATTGGGTGATTTTAACATTCTTGGTATTGACTGTGAGCCTCATACTGTGAAAGGACCATTGGCACAGTCTTCTTAATCAGTTAAGAAATTTTCCTGAATCAGTGGATAGAAAGTCCCAATGAGAGAGTGCAATACCTGATAACCTATCGAATAGGACAAACCAGGGGACAGAAGTTTGTATCGGTGATCACTTTGCATCTCTTGATGGCAATGCTATTAGATACAATGTAATTATGGAAAAGGATGGGTGCAACCCCGAGTTAAATCTCTTTTTGAGGTTTATAACAATACGAGACGCAAGTAGACCAGATAGCTTGTATCTGTTACCCCCAGGGTGGAAATGTCTTATATCACGGAACCTGCATTCACGTGAGAAGAAGTAGGTTCAAAGGAGATGATGGTGGCAAGTTTTAGTTTTCACAGAGATTGGGGGGTGATTGGAACGAGCTGGCGGCGCTGGCGGTGGAGGGAGACCAAAGAGGAGCTTAAGTGGCTCTTTAACAGGCACGTGGGAGTGCAGGGAATGGAGGGAGACGGAGGTTGTGTCGGCAGAAAAAAAACTCAGTTTAATTGGTATATCACAACTCTTGGACCAAATGGTTTGTTCTGTTGTGTGATTTACTTTCTCTGCTCTGTAGAAAGAGCAGAGTGATTTGAGCTCATCGGGTGGCAATTGCTGGGGGTTGGGTAGAACAAGGAATTTGACGATTTCTCTACAATCAGAGGGAACGATCAATTCACAGACGGCATAGGCCGTGAAAATGACACGCCCCGACACCATCTTCAAAGGGACACTGAAAAACTCTTTACATTGTTTCTGTGTCACCGGCATAACCGTCGTTGTGATACCAACACTCCCCTCATCGTGACTCCCACACACTGACGGACCCTGCACTGCAACAGGGAAACTTCCTCGCAGTGTGCATAACATCCTCCCTCCACAAAACCCCTCCCCGAATCCGTCAAACACTCCCTCTCCTACACTACTCCTCGTGCCCATCGCACATTCCCTCCACTACATCACTCCCGTCTCCCTCACCCGTCCCTCCCTTACAAACTGTCCCCTCTCCGTGACACAGTCCCTACCCTGCACACATTCTCCTTCTGGGACATCCCCAACATTCACTACGCCCCTCCCCGTAAGCCTGACCCACCCCGTCACTTAAACCCCAACCCGTCTTCGTCAACCTCTCCTTCTCCTGCACTACTCCCTGTCTCTGTCACACTCTCCTGACGCAACACCGATTCACTTTCAGTCAGCTCTCTCTCCCTTACAGGCGACCCCGTCTCCGTGACTCATTACTCTTCGTGCATACGTCCCGTCTCCGTTATCCCCCAAATTCCTTGGGCACCTCCCAAGTCTTCGTTCGTTCCTCAATCCTCTAAAACTGTCCCCATCTCTTGTCACCGACCCATTAGCCTCCCTTACTGCGTTCACAGGCAATGATGGTTACTATGAGAAAGAAATAGTGTCTGTTGCTACACTTCCCGCCTTCCACTGGATATCTGTCACCAGGTCCTGAGCGTATCCACAACTGTGCCTGCACAGGCCGGCTGTGTGGTTCCAACACCACTTGAATCAGTGACTGAAGTCCCACCTCACTTACCCTCACATCCCCTCTCCTCATCTTCTTTCCTCTTCCATCAGTACTCCATCCAGTTAGACACACACAGCCTCCGAGAGTCACACATAATTCGGGAGTACTGGACCGCCGAAGATCCGGGTTTTTGTGAGAGAGGAGACCGGGGTTGGGGTGGTGGGGATAGATGGAGGGAGCTTCGCACTCGTCTCCAACAACCCTCCGTCCCCTGCAGACCTTGCCATCTCCGTTATCTCCTCCTTCCCCATCTCCTCTCCTCGTCTCCCTGACCCGTTCCATCCCCTACACTCTCCACGTTTCAATCAACCCTCTCGCTCCTCTACACCACTCGGTTTATATGGAATTCTGGGGAGGAAGGGGGAGAGGTGATGTCTGGTTTTACAACACCCAAACCACTCCTCACGATGTCGATCTCTCCGTTCTGATCCTGTTCACTGCTCTGTGTGAACAGGCCGTATTTGTCGTTCCACACCACTTTCTCCCAGTGACCACTGTCTCAACACCACGACCCTACTCCCTCCCCGTCAACCTCTCCCACTTCTCCGCTCTTCACTGCTCACCATCTGAACACAAACACACGCACAGTCTCCGAGACAGACACACAATGAAGGACTACTGGAACGGCGGATTGATGGGAGTGGGGAGAGGAAAGCAGCTTCTGAACACGGAGTGTGTGACGGGACCCGGGGGAGGGAGCTTCAATCTATGCCTGATCACGGGTCTGGGTGATGGGACGGTGTGGGGTGAATTTCATTCATTGTTTCTATCTGTATCCGTGTGATGAACCGGAGCAGAGGAGGCATACCTCGGAGTAAAGGGGTGGGCAACTGCAGCGGCCATTGTTAGAGTAAACCGTACTGGAGTGAAAGATAGAGGGCTTATCAATTTGATGCCTTAAGGAAGAGCGTCTCGGGTGAGAAAAGGCACAAAACTGTTGGTAGCTTTGCTTCCAGTTTGTTTATTTCTTCGTATTTAACTGCAGTTAGAAAGAGAATTAAACATTTCTGGCCGGGGAGTTGACTGCTTGCCTTTCCGGTTGTGGGACGGCACGGAGACATCCAGGGTCCGTCAGGGCTGCACTCATCTCGCAGTACCGTCTGTCACTCTTGGTTACAAACTTACAATTGGAAATGGATGATCTCGGGATCATTCGGGAAGCTGAACGCGTGATAGGGAGGACATATAGAGAGGTATTTACACTCAAGGTGTAGGTCACCGCAATCTGGGTGACAGACAGAAAGGTGAAAGGGGTTAAACAGCCAGAGCCATTGCAGAGACTCCTTGTGGCCAAACCGCTCAATAACAGATACGCCACTTTTGATACTTCTGGTTGGGAGGAGCGAGGTGCAAATGACCAAGCAGGGGAAAGTCTCACCGGTCAGGTCTCTGGCAGTGTCTATGGTTCTGTGGCTCAGCAGGGAATAAGGGATGAAACTTGGCGAGTTGTATCGATAGAGTACCTTTGTTAGGGGAACAGAAAAGAGGTACTGTGGATGAGAACGAGATTTCTCGATGGTACGTGGTCCCCTGATTAACAAGGATTGGGGTGCACGGTTTATGAGGTTGACTGAACTCGACCTTTTCTCCTTGCACCGACGGACGATGAGTCGTGACCCGATCGAGCTGTAAAAAACGTAATGGGGATTTCTTCTTTTTCTTTGTTACTGTATATGAAAATCAAAATGGCTTCTTGTGAAACGTAGGAATGCTTCTTTGTTGCGAGAGGGTGCTGGAAGCTTGTTTGGGTTAAAATTTAATGATAACGAGAATTGTATTCCTTTGTTAACCAATTGGGATTAATGTTCTTTCTACTGAGTCTGTAAGCTTTTGTTGGGGGGCTTTTGAGGAGATCGGCGCGAGGGGCTGAGGGAGAGAGGACGCGATGCTGTAAACGGGGCGAAGAACCTGGGGGGTCCGAGGCCGGGAGATTCCCCGAGGAGAGGAGCCGAAGCAAGATGTGCTTGGTTGCCCACTTCAGATGGTCCTAAGCTGCGAGTCGGGGAGTTCGGAGGGGATCGAATGGTGGCCAGAAGACTTCAGTAATTGAGCTCCAACGGTTGTGCACGAAGAGGTTTGGACTTTGATAAGATTGGCGCCTTTTCTTTATTTTTTTTTCTTCATATATACTGTATCGTTATTAATCACTTAGTTATAGTAACCTTTATAAATTGTACTCTTTTAATCGCATATGGTGTACTGTCTGTTTTTGGGCGAGGCGGGGACATCACACAGCATCCACACCAGCCGATTACTCAGTTTGGCGGGGCCGAAGGCTGCTCCCACTAGACGAGAACGAGCTGAGCGAGCCTGAGGAGACCCAGGGGGTTACATTGTGGGGGCTCGTCCGGGATTGATTTCTGTGGAAGCTCTGTGATCACCCTGTTTAGAGTATTTCTGCGGGGAAGAGCTGGTGTGCCTTTGTGGGTGTGCGATTTCTGGTTATCTCTGCATGTGTGTTGGGTGGGCTGGCTGTTGGTGCCCCAGAGGGCGTTGTTCGAGTTCCGACTAGCGTTGACGAAATGGTGGTGAGACCATGGGTTGTCCGTACTGTTTGGATAGTGAAGTGGCAGGTTGGGATGTTTCAGCAGTGGTCGGCTTCGCCCGGTTGTTTGAATAATGTCCAGCCCTAAAGTGGCGGAGGCGTGGGTGGAGCAGGCCTCTCAGCTGTTGGGTGAGTGGCAGGGTTTGGCTAAGGCAAAGCGACAGGGATTGGATGAAAGTTTGAGTAGGCGGGCTGGTGGCGTTGTTAGAACTGTCGGGTAAAATTACCTCGAGGTGACAGCTGTCAGTTATGTGAAAGTGTGCGTGGTTCGACTGGAAGTCAAATGCCGCAGCTGCGAGGATATCATATCCGTGGCAGGAAATTGGTGGAAAGTTTTTAAATTACTTGCGGTGCCAAGGGGATCTGTCAAGGGGATCAGCTGTTCCTTTGATCCGAGAGGTGTCGGGAAACTTAGAGGAGGCCCAGTGGGGAAACGGCTTGGGGTCGATTGGGGAGCACGTTCCCTGCAATGCACCCAGGAACTCCAGAAAGGAACAGACCCTATTCCTGAAGGCTTAGAGGGACCAAGCGCACAGGTGTTGTTACGGATGGATGGAAGTCAGTTAAAGTCATCCTCGGCACCGGGGCGCCGGTTAAGTTGCTGGCAGTTTGTTATATAACCGTTATTGGAAGCATTTACCCTTGACGACATTGAGGGCACTGGATATTTGGGGTACCAGTGCCGGTGATTATCCAGACGACTGTTGTTGGTCAGTGAAAATGGAGTTCTTGAAGGCAAAAGTGGAGGTGACTGAAGTTCATGAATCGTTAATGCTGATGTGTCTGGACACTGCTGAGACGGTCAGCGTTTCTGTTCTAGAGAGTACCAATATCCTGCTGGTGCGCTTGGGGGCCTGCCCGGAGGAGGCGGGTGAGCGATGTTTGGAGGCATTGTCGATGCACCCAGAGTTTCGAGCTGCTTGTGCGGACGTGTGTGTAGCAGCATTGGGCCGATACCGAATTCAAACAAGAGAAGGTGGTGGTACGGCCTGGGGGAAGTATCTGAGGGTGAGAGCCTCTTAGTGGACGCTGCGAAATACCACGAGGGAGGGGAGTTGACTGCTGAACACAACTCGGAGAGAGAGAGGTTGCGGCGACCGGCCCCTGAAGCCGTTGAAGACGTAGGCAGCGTGTTTCTGGATTATATTGCGCTGGAGAGCCGCACTGCCAGTGACCAGAATATGGCCCTGAGGGCCGAGGAGACGATTGCCTGTCTGAGTGGTGCGAAGTGGTTTAAGGTGCTGGATCTGAGGAGTGGATGTTGCCAGATCCCGATGAGTGGGGCCGACCAGGAGAAGACGGCCGTTATATATTCCCTAGTAGTCTTCCAGTCCGAAAAGATGCCACAGGGAATATCCGGACCCCTTGCAACCTTCCCGCGGGGCATGTGGAAGACCATGTGTGATGTGGAGGCGTTTGGAATTTGGCGTATGTGGATGATCTCTTGGTATTTGGATTTGCCTCAGGAGAATATGAAGTGAGGTCGTTGCAGGAGCGGCTGAGAACTACAGAGTTAAAGTATTTTCTGAACACGTGCCGGGGCTGGGGAAGGTCGCAGCTCGTGAGTGACTCTCTCTACGGAATCAAGTTTGAAATGAAGATGGAGCGACTGGAAAACGTGATCTGGAACCATTTGGAAGACTTACAAGTTAGAGAGAACGAAGAACGTTGTCTGACTGAGGGCAACAGCAAACTGAGAACCTGGAGTGGGGAGTTTGCGGAGGTGAAGAGATGACAGACGAATCTCAGAAGAGGGAAGCGGAAGCTTGAAGGGAACCTGAAAATGACCATCGACAGATCAGCCGAAGTGCAAAACCTGTAAGTTGATCTGTAAGTAGTCATGAGGAAGGAAAGGCTGGAGATAAGGGCAGTGAATACTGAACTGGAGGCTGACCAATCTTTAACGGCTGCTTTTCAGGTCGGGGTGTAAGAAGCTGTTGGAGTAGCTGCGTCCCTGGTAGAGATGGCCGGGATGCGTGAGTCAAAACTGCTGAGCCTGTGGCGAGTTGGAGGGGCCACAGAAAAAGCTGATCTCTCGATTGCAGGAGGCTGAAGAGACTACAGGAGCAGTGCAGGCCACGTGTTTCCGTTTGGAAACACTTATCGCAGAAATGATGAAGAATACAGATTTGATGGATAATGTGCTGGAGGTGTGGTAAATGCTGCCTTTTGCTGACTTTTCCTAGATTGAGGAAGATAGCTTTTGCCCTTCTCACAGTGAGTCAGGTGTGGTGGTGACGGTGAGCTGTGTGCAGTGGGGGGCATGAGTGAGAGGTTGAGAGAGGAGTTGGTAGTGGGCCCAAGGTATCCCCAGTTCTGTCCTAGCCTGAAGGGTTTAGGTGAGGGGTATGGAGGTTTCAGAATGATTAGGGAGCTCCCAGATAGTTGGCCTCTGTAGCGCCTGAGTAACAGGACGTGAGGTTTACTGTGTGGGGGGGGGGGGGGAGATGCCAGTGCTTGTGCTTGGGTTACGGTGTGCTGGAAGGAAAGGTGGCGAGGTATTTAATAGTCATGAGGACATGACTTTACTTTGGTGGGGGGAGAGTGTAAATGGGGTTTCTTCTTTTTCCTTACTGTGTATGTCATCAAAATGGCTTCTTTGTTTAGTTAAAAGCAGGAATGCATCTTTGTTGCGAGAGAGTGCTGGAAGCTTGTTTGGGTTAAAATTTACTGATAATGAGGATTGTATTCCTTTGTGAACCAATTGGTATTAATGTTGTTCTTTCTTCTGAGTCTGTAAGCTATGGTTAGGGTGCTTTTGGGGAGATCGGCGCGTGGGGCTGAGGGAGAGAGGACGTCATGCATTAAACTGGGCGTGGAACGGATTCCAAACAGCGGTCCAATGCCAGGAGGTACCCCGAGGAGAGAAGACGACGACAGATGTGCTTGGTTGACCACTTCGGGTGGTCCTGAGCTGCGAGTCGAGGAGTTTGGAGGGGATTGACTGGTGGCCAGGAGTCTTCAGTAATTGAGCTCCAACGGTTGTGCACGAAGTGGTTTGGACTTTGATAAATTTGGCGCCTTTTCTTCACTTTTTTCCTTCATATATATTGTATCGTTATTAATCACTTGGTTATCGTAACCTTTATAAATTGTACTCATTTAATTGCATTTTGTGTACTGTCTGTTTTTGGGCGAGGCGGGGACATCACACCGCATCCACACCAGCTGATCACACAGTTTGGTGGGGCCAAAGGCTGCTCCCCCCCCCAGACGGAAACAAGCTGAGAGACCCTGAGCCGACCCAGGGGGTTACAGACATTTTTAGTCACAGTACCACCGGACTCCAACGTATTTTCCATTTCTGCTGGTTTGGTAACCCAGCCACGGGGTGGGTGACAAATTGGGGCCTCTATCCGAGATTTTGAACGTCAAATTGGGAGGTTGTTAAATTGATCGTGGTAAATTCCATTATTTGATTCGGTGTGTGGGAAATAAAGATAAGCAGCGGAAATAGAGATTGACAAATTTCTAAGGGAACAACTTCGGTGGCAGTAGAGGATGCCAGAAAGTTGGAATTGTTGAATTTTGCAAGACGGTTGAAACTCTCGACGGTGAAACAGGCAATGAGGAAGTCAGAGGTACAGAGAGCCATAGTCAACCTCTATGTATCTGAGGGAGTCTTTTCCGAAGAGGAGCGTTAATGTTTCCCTGGAGTAAATCCAGTGGGGTTGAGCTTCAGCTTCAGCTGGAAAGGTGAAGAATAGCGGCCGAGGAGAGGAAAAGGGGGATGAGTTCCGAGTAAGGAAGCCGGAGACTGAGGAAAGGGAGAAGGAAAGGCAGTTTGAGATGGAAAGGTGAAGAGCGTTGCAGGAAAGGGGACCCGCGGCGGACCCAGACAGGGGGTTCAAGGTTGATGGGGGGGTTAAGTTGGTACCTCCATTCAAGGAGATGGATGTCGACAGGTACTTCCTCCATTTTGAGAAAGTGGCTTTGAATCAGGACTGGCCTAAGAGAAAGTGGGCTGTTCTGTTACACAGTGTTCTTCAGGGGAAGGCTCAGCAAGCCTTTTCGGCATTGTCTATGGATGAGGCTAAAGATTATGATGAAGTAAAACGGGCTATACTGTGGAGCTACGATTTGGTTGCAGAGGCATGTGCGTGTGTGCGCGTGTACATAAAGCCTGGAAGTATTTCACTGATACCCTACATATGCTTGCTATCTTTCTATTTCATACATATAATGCGTGTTTTTTGCCTCGTGTGGCAGTTGGTTTTGTGTTTCGCAGCTTGGCTCGGGCGGTCATGTGTGATGGAATTGCAATTAAACTTACATTGGATTGAATTGAAATGAAATGAAACTGTCTCATCTGTAGAGGTCGCACCTTCCGAGGAAGAGAGCCCAGAGCCCAGTGATTCACATGTCTGAAGACCTCGTTCTAATCCTCTTGAGCCACATTTTAAACTGAACTTTCTTTCTAATTTTGCCCACAACTGCACATACCTAAGTTTGCGGAACAGGCTCCATTGTCCTATCTATATACAGGTGAAGATAACGACTACATTCCATCGAGGAATCTCGTTCTCGTCCACAGTACCTTCTTTTCCCTTCCCCTAACAAAGACAACCCTGTCGATACAGCTCGCTACATTTCACTCCCGTTGCTTTCTGAGCCACAGAACCATAGTCAGTGCCAGAGACCTGACCGGTGAGATTTGTTCTGCGTAGTCATTTGCACCTCTCTCCTCCCATCCACAGGTATCCAAAGTGGTCTACCTGTTATTGAGCGGTTTGGCCACACGGTGTCTCTGCATCGGCTTTGGCTTTTAACCCCTTTCACCTTCTTGTTTGTCACCCAGTTTCCTGTATCCTACATCTTGAGTGTTAATACCTCTCTGTATGTTTTCCCTATCACCCGCTCAGCTTCCTGAATGATCCCAAGTTCCTCCAGTTCCAGTTCCATGTCTGTAACGCAAAGTGATAGAGGGTGCAGCTGGATGACTTTCTTTCATCTCGCAAGAGGTGCATTCAACTCTCTTGCCAGACATTGCTACTGCTCTGACTGTGCGATTATAAAGAAAGAAACAATAATTAAACTGAAAACAAATCAAACAACATTTTTCTGTTTTTACCTTCAGTCTCCCAAGACCCTCCTCTTTGAAAATTCCTCTGACTTCCACTCGAATCCAATTTACTGCCAGTCTTTCCCTCTTACCTGGATCATCACACACACACACACACACACACACACACACACACACACACACACACACACACACACACACACACACACACACACACATTCAAACACTGAGTGAAAATCTCTCCCCACCGTCCCATCCAACACACCTGGGTAGTTCTCAAGCTCCCTCAATACCGTCAAATCACACACTCCCATTTTCCGACGCTAATTGAAGCTCCTTCCACACCATCCCATCACACTCTCTTGGGTTCAGACACAGAGTGAATCTCCCTGAACACCGTCCCATCACACACTGCCGGGGTCACGCACAGAGTGAAACGCTCCACACACAGTCGCATCTAGCACTCCTGAAGTTAGACACTGGAGACGCATTACCCGGAATGTCCTATCGCCCACACACGGGTTCCGAAACAAACTGAAGCTTACTCCCCTGGGTTCCTTCAGAAACTCCCGTTTTCAAAGCTCCTTCGCTCTCTCCAATCCACAGAACTCCGCCGTTCCTGAAGTCTTGAATTGTGAGTCCGGCTTGGAGAATGTGCGTGTGTTTGTATTCAAAGTAATTGCGGGAAACAGGAGAGAATTGGAAGACGGGTTGGTTTTGCTGGTTTTAACGAAATCTGCAGATGCTGGAAATTCCAGCAAACCACACAAATTGCTGGCGGAGCACAGCAGGCCAGGCAGCATCGATAGGAGAAGCACTGTCGACGTTTCGGGCCGAGACTCTTAGGACTAACTGAAAGGAATGATCGTAAGAGATTTGAAAGCAGGAGGGGGAGGGGGAAAATGCGAAATGAAAGAAGATGACCGGAGGGGGTGGTGTGGAGCTGAGAATCGGAAAGGTGATAGGCCAAAGGCAGACAGTGCTGGAGAACGGAACGGATCATGGGACGGGCAGCAAGGGAGAGGGAGAGAGGTTTTAGTGAAGGAAGAGATAACGGAGACGGCATGGAGTGTATGGGACGGAGGGTTGATGGAGACGGCATGGAGTGTATTGGACGGAGGGTTGATGGAGACATGATGTGTGGTAGACGACGGCAGTGGTGGAAACAGAGAGGGATATAGCGGAGAGTCCTGGATGATGGTGACGACGATGGTCGGCTGGGAAGGAGGGTCGACGGGGAACAGGAGACTGAAAACTCAATGAACCAGGAACACCTTCTTCCCCTCCGCCAGCATATTCTTTAACGCATCAGCACCACCTCCACATTTGTGCGGCATTTATTAGCTTTTTGCATTTGACATTAATTGTACATATTTGCGCTCTACTGATCCTTCAAAAGAACAAATCTCAGGTGGTCCACGTCACAGATAATAAAAGAGACCGTGAATCCGGTAGAAAAGATGCGATACAGGTGGACAGGACATTTGACACGCTGGCCTTCATCAGACAGGACACTGAGTCCGGGAGTCGGAGGTCACGGTGCAGTTGCAGATGACGTCGGTCAGGCCGCACTTGGAGTACGGAGTTCAGTTCTGCTTGCCTTGCTCTAAGAGAAATCTCAACGAACTGGAAAGATTGCAGAGGGAGATTTCCGAAGATGCTGCCCAGACAGGAGGGACTGAGTTATGGAGTGAGGTTGGGAATTCTGAGACTTTTTCGGTGACCTTACAGAGGTGTACAAAATCACGAGGGACACAGAGAAGGCGAAAGCGTGCACTCTATTTCCCCAGTACTGGGGTATCGAGAACATTAACGCACATGATTGAGGTGAGAGTAGCTAAAGACAGAAGCGGAAAGCGAGCTGGGTTAGATAATAGAGCGACAGTGCGATAGGGAGAGTGGGTAAAGGCAGCAGAGAATGGAGTGAGAGACCCGGAACAGAAGGGGTCATTGGGGGAGAGGAGGCAAGAAAGAGGGGTGAGGAAAATGTGGATGAAACAGAGGAAGCGGAAGTGGAGTGGGATGAGAGAGAGACTTTAGATGGACAAAGATAAAGAGAGGACAAGACAGTGAGTAAGATTGCGATCGAAGGAAGGAGGAGAATAGTATCAGGGCGAGGGGCAGCGGCGCGGAAGGGGTAGAGTGAGTGGTCAGGAGAAATGGGGGAGAAAGAGGGTTTGATCATTAAATTCAAGTCGGTCCCACTTGCTGTTGACAGAGATCCTGGATCTTTTCAGAAATAACTGGGCACAAAGGGGCAGACCTCTCACAGATGAAACGCTTCAGAACCTGACTACAAGGTTTACCCCGACTGTGCCAAGTACAGACACCACAATTGAAATCTCCAGCGTCCATCCAGTACACGACATACGAAGCCGCATTCCTATCAAAGAGGGGTAAACAATTTGAACGCACCTCCAGCAGTCAGTTCCCAAATCCACTGATACCCTCCCTCGCCATGGACCTGTGGCACCCCAACATCTTCCACAGCCCCACAGTCCCAGCACAGCCCTGTGGCAGTCATTACCTTCATTAAAGTAATCGCTTGCCCCACTCTCCACCCACAGATCGGTGTCAGACACCAGAATAAAAACAGTACCCAACCTTCTCACAGGCCTGTTTCAGTCCACAAAATATTACCACAGCGCTAGTGTCTCCCAAGGCCCCATGACAGTCCTTAATGCTCACACTTTTTTACTGTCTCCCCACAGGCCTGTGTTTTCTGCCTAAGTACTCACACTCAAAAACCCAACCTACAGATCAGTGTCAGTCCAAACGACGCCCAGTGCCTGACTCTCTCCCCATAGCCCCGTGCCGGTCCCCGAAATAATCCCACAACCATCTTCATAGATACCTGTGTCAGTCACCAAAGCATCTCCCGCTTCTCATGCTCTCCCCACGGACGTCTCAGGTCCCAGAGTACTCCCACTGAACCATTCTCTCAGCTCAGATCTGTATCTGTCTCCAAAGTACACCCCTCCCTCATTCTCTCCTCACGCTCCCGTGCCGTTCCGGAAAATACTTGCACTTCCCACTATCAACCCACGTCCCGGTTGGAGTTCCCAAAATAACCTCACTGCCTAGATTTCTCCCTGAATATCTGTGTCAACCACAAAAAGACTCCCACTTCGCACTCTCTTCCCACAGTCATGTCATTTCCCACATTTGGAGAAGGAAGTCTGAGGATCTGAACGGAAGTGAGGCGAGAGCCATTTTCATTTTTCTCTTCTCATCGGAGGTAAGAGAAGCGGGGCTGCGCAGACGTGTGACGTCGGACAGTGAAGCGGAGGAGATTTAAAAGGAACATACAGCGGGCAGCGTCGTTTTCCGGGCAGCAGAGTGAGCCGGGAGCAGAGTGAAGGCTTCAGGGCTTTGGCTGAACAGGCTTAGGCTGAAAGGGGCGAGGCATGGAAAGTTCTGTTTTTTTAAAATTTTTCCTGTTATTTGAGGAAAGTGTGAAGGCAAATTGTTGTTCTCGGTGTCGGATGTGGGAGGTCCTGGAGACTCCCATCCTCCCGGACGTCCACATCTGCTCCAGGTGCGACGAGCTGCAGCACCTGAGGGACCGTGGTACGGAACTGGAGCTGAAGCTCGATGACCTTCGTCTGGTCAGGGAGAGGAAGAAGATGAGAGAGAGGAGTTACAGGAAGGCGGTCACACCAGGGCCACCGGAGGCAGACAGGTGTGTCACGGTTAGAAGCGGGAATGGGAAGAGCAAGGTACTAAAGGGTACACCAGTGGCCGTACCTCTTGACAATAAGTGCTCCTCTTTGAGTACTGTTGAGGGGCAAACCACCTGGGGGAAGCGACAGTGGCGTTGCCAGCAGCACAGAGTCCGGCCCTGTAGCTCAGAAGGGAAGGGAAATGAAGAGTAAGGCAGTAGAAATAAGGGACTTGATAATTAAGCGGTCAGATTGGCGATTCTCTGGACGCAGTCAGGAGACCCGGATGGTAGTTTGCCTCTCTAGTGTCATGGTCCGGGATAATTCTGATCGCGTCCAGGATATCCTGAAGTGGGAGTGTGAGGAGCCAGAGGACGTGGTACGTATATGTTCCAATGACATAGTTAGGAAAAGGGAAGTGGTCCTGAAAGGAGAATATAGGGAGTTAGGAAGGGAGTTGAGAAGAAGGACTGCAAAGGTAGTAATCTCGGGCTTACTCTCTGTGCCTGGCGACAGTGAGAGATGGAACGGAATGAGGTGGAGGATAAATGCGTGGCGGAAGGATTGGAGCAGGGGGCAGAGATTCAAGTTTATGGATATCTCAAACCTCTTTTGAGGCAGGTGTGATCTGTACAAAAAGGAGGTGTTACACTTGAATTCTAGAGGGACAAATAACCTGGCTAAGGTTCCGGGGAGTCTTTAAACTCGAATGGTAGGGGGTGGGAATCAAATTGAAGAGACCAGGGGAGAGGAGGTTGGTTCACAAATAGAGAAAGCTAGTAGACAGTGTTTGAGGGACGATAAACAGGTGATAGAGAAAGGGTGCGCTCAGACCGAAGATGTAGGGGAGAAGGAAGAAAAAATATAATAAAGTTGTTTGTACCGTTAGGGATAAACAGAGAGGAAGTTGTGGAGAGTTTCATAAATGCATCTATTCTAATTCTGGGAGCATTGTAAGAAAGGTGGATGATCTTAGAGCTTGGATTGATACCAGGAAATATGATGGTGTAGTAATTAGTGAAACATGGTGGCAGGATGTGATTGATTGTGTATTTGTGGAGTACATGCACAACGTTGGAAGAACTCAGCAGGTCAGGCTGCATCTGTGAGAAAAGAGTAGCCAACGTTTTCTGCCGAGGCCCTTCATCAGGAATGGGAGGGGTGGAGAGAGGGCCGAAGCCCAGTAGTAGACACACGGGAAGGGGCAGGGACTAGAGGCGCCAGGTGGAAAACCAATCAGAGGAAATATAAAGGGGGGACGGAATAAGCATGAAAGAACTGTACAGATACAGAAACAGAAAGTTGAAAGCGGAGAAAGGCAGAGACGGACCTGGGATAGGGGAAGGGAGAGGGGAAGGAATTACCGGAAATTGGAGTATCTAATGTTCATACCACCCGGCTGGAGGCTACCCAGACGGTAGATGAGATGTTGCTCCTCCAACCTGAGTTTGGCCTCATCATAACAGTAGAGGAGGCCATGTATGGACATATCCAGATGGGAATGAGAGGCAGATTTGAAGTGGGTGGCAAGCGGCGAGACCCGACGCAGATTAGGACACAATAGACAGGTCCAGTCACAATGGCCACCCACTTCAACTCTGCCTCTCATTCCCATCTAGATAGTCCTTCCAGGTGAGGCAACACTTCACCTGCGAGTCTGCTGGAGTCGTAAATTGCACCCGGTGCTCCCGGTGCGGCCTCCTCTACATCGGCGAGACCCGACGCAGACTGGGGGACCGCTTCGTCGAGCACCTCCGCTCCATCCGTCACAACGGACAGGACCTCCCGGTTGCCACCATGTTCAACTCTGCCTCTCATTCCCATCGAGATATGTCCATGCACGAGGCCGTGTGTGCATTGTTTGAATTTCCAGGATCTGCAGATTCCCAAAGTTTGATAGATAGACAGGGGCTGATGAGGAGCAGTCAACATGCGTTCGTGCGTGGATGGTCATGTTTGTCACATCTCACTGAGCTTTTTGAAGAGGGTACTAGGAAAGATGACGAGGGCGCAGCAGTGAATATTGTCGATATGGACTTCTGCGAGGCGTTTGAGAAGGATCCGCAAGGAGGGTGAGATAGTAAGGTTCAATCGTCAGGTATTAATATTGAAGCAGTACAATGGATTCCACAGTGACTGGAGAGTCGTGTTGGATAACTATTTGTCAGTTTGGAGGCTGGTGACGAGTGGTGTGCCTGACGGATCTGTACTGGGTCCAATGTTGTTTGTCATATACGTTAATGATCTGGATGATGGGGTGGTAAATTGGATTAGTAAATATGCAGATGATACTAAGGTAGGTGTCGTTGTGGGTAATAAAGTAGGGTTCAAAGCTTGCAGGGAGATTTCGGCCAGCTGGAAGAGTGAGCTGGAAGATGACGGATGGAGTTTCATGCTGATCAGTGTGAGGTGATACATTTTGTTAGGAATAATACAAATAGGACATACATGGTAAATGGTAGGGCATTGAGGAATGCAGCAGAACAGAGTGAATCAGGAATAATGGTGCATAGTTCCCTGAAGGTGGAATCTCATGTGGATAAGGTGGTGAAGAAAGCTTTTGGTATGCTGGACTTTAAAAATCAGAGCATTGAGTACAGGAGTTGGGATGTAATGTTAAAATTGTACACGGCATTGGTGAGGACAAATTTGATGTTTTATGTACAATTCTGGTCACCTAATTATTGGGAAGATATCAAAAAAAAAATAAATAGAGTACATTTGAATGTTTCCTGGGTTTCAGCACCTAAATTACAGAGAAATGTTGAACAAGTTAGGCAATCTTTGGAGCGTACGAGGTCGATGGGGGACTTAATAGAGGTAATTAAAATTATGAGGGGATATACTGAGTTGACGTAGAAAGGCTTTTTCTCCATTGAAAATAGGTGAGATTCAAACACGAGGACCTGTTTAGAGTTAAGGGGCAAAATGTTAAGGGCAACAGGAGGGGGAAGGACGTTACTCAAAGAGTGGTAGCTGTGTGAAACGAGCTTCCTGTAGAAGTAGTAGAGGAAGTTTCGATTTTGTAATTAAAATAATAGATAGGAATATGGACAAGAATGGTATGGAGGGAGATGGGATGAGTACAGGTAGGTGGGACGAGGTGAGAGTAAGCTTTCGGCACGGACTAGCAGGGCCGGGATTGCCTGTTTCTGTGCTGTAATTGTTATATGGTTATATTAGCTTTACTGCACACTCTTTACCAACAGTCCTTGTCGATCCCCAAACAAATCCAATTACCCATTCTCTCACCGCAGAATTTTCGCTGTCTCCAAAATGTTCCGATTACACACTCTCTCCCCACAGCCCATGTCAGTCAGCAAACTTATACCGATGTCCACTGCCCTTAGCAAACCGTGTCTGACCAGAAACTAATCTCACTGCTCACAACATGCACGCAGCCTGTGCCGGTCCCCAAAATCAATCCACCGCCCACTCGCCTCTCGCAGCCTGTATCAATCCGACGACCCACTTTCATCTCAGAAACATGAACGATCCCAGATCTCACCCGCCTTTGCATTTTCCAATCCAGTATGAACTGCCCTGGTTGCGGAGTGCTTTGTCAACAATATTCTGTGAAATTAAATTGCTATCATTAATGATTGAATTCGAGCAAAATTTAACGAGCGTCCTTTATGTCTGACCCCAAGAGAATGTGAAGGGATGGTGTTGAAGGAGCTTAATTCTGTGTCTCACCAGAGAAGAATGTGAAGAGACGATGTGGAATGAGCTTCACTCTGTGCCTGACCCCGGGAGTGTGTGATGGGACGGAGCGGAGGGAGATTCACTCTGTGTCTTTCCCCGGGACTGTGTGATGGGACGATGTGAAATGAGCTTCACTCTGTGTCTGACCCCGGGAGTGTGTGATGAGACAGTGTGGAGAAAGCATCTCTGTGTCCGACCACGGGAGTTTGTGATTTGAGGGTGTGGAGGGAGATTCACTCTGTGTCTGACCCCGGGTGTGTGTGATGGGACGGTGTGGAGGGAGATTCACTCTGTGTCTGACCCCGGGAGTGTGTGAGGGGACGGTGTGGAGGGAGATTCACTCAGTGTCTGACCCCGGGAGTGTGTGCTGAGACAGTGTGGAGAAAGCATCTCTGTGTCCGACCACGGGAGTTTGTGATTTGAGGGTGTGGAGGGAGATTCACTCTGTGTCTGACCCCGGGTGTGTGTGATGGGACGGTGTGGAGGGAGATTCACTCTCTGTCTGACCCCGGGAGTGTGTGATGTGACGGTGTGGAGGGAGATTCACTCTCTGTCTGACCCCTGGAGTGTGTGATGGGACGGTGTGGAGGGAGATTCACTCTGTGTCTGACCCCGGGAGTGTGTGAAGGGACGGTGTGGAGGGAGATTCACTCAGTGTCTGACCCCGGGAGTGTGTGATGGGACGGTGTGGAGGGAGATTCACTCTGTGTCTGACCCCGGGAGTGTGTGATGGGACGGTGTGGAGGGAGATACACTCTGTGTCTGACCCCGGGAGTGTGTGATGGGACGGTGTGGAGGGAGATTCACTCTGTGTCTGACCCCGGGAGTGTGTGAAGGGACGGTGTGGAGGGAGATTCACTCAGTGTCTGACCCCGGGTGTGTGTGATGGGACGGTGTGGAGGGAGATTCACTCTCTGTCTGACCCCGGGAGTGTGTGATGTGACGGTGTGGAGGGAGATTCACTCTCTGTCTGACCCCTGGAGTGTGTGATGGGACGGTGTGGAGGGAGATTCACTCTCTGTCTGACCCCGGGAGTGTGTGATGTGACGGTGTGGAGGGAGATTCACTCTCTGTCTGACCGCTGGAGTGTGTGATGGGACGGTGTGGAGGGAGATTCACTCTGTGTCTGACCCCGGGAGTGTGTGAAGGGACGGTGTGGAGGGAGATTCACTCAGTGTCTGACCCCGGGAGTGTGTGATGGGACGGTGTGGAGGGAGATTCACTCTGTGTCTGACCCCGGGAGTGTGTGATGGGACGGTGTGGAGGGAGATACACTCTGTGTCTGACCCCGGGAGTGTGTGATGGGACGGTGTGGAGGGAGATTCACTCAGTGTCTGACCCCGGGAGTGTGTGATGGGACGATGTGGAATGAGCTTCCCTCTGTGTCTGACCCCGGGAGTGTGTGATGAGACAGTGTGGAGGGAGCATCTCTATGCCCGACCACGGGAGTTTGTGAGTTGAGGGTGTGGAGGGGGCTGCACTCTGTGTCTGACCGAGGAAATAGGCTATGGACGGTGGGGAGGAGATTCACTCTGCGTCTGACTCCGGAAGTGTGTGATCAAACGGTGTGGAGGGAGCTTCACTCTGGTGTGGATATATCTTCTGTCGATCTGACGCGTACCTTTTCATCTGCTGAATTTATTTCAAGAAGTTTGGAATCAGAGTTTGAACAATACTGCTTGGCTTCATCGTAGGAAATGTTGAACGTGGATATAAAGTAGCACCTGCCTTCATTTTTAATCCAGTCCTGGGAACACGCTTGCTCTGGAAATTAGGAACAAGGAACAGTGAATCTCCATGCGTGCCATCCATTACATCCGCTGTGTGTTAGACACAGAAAGGGGATCACTCCTCACCGCCCCATCACACACAACTAGTCAAATAAAGAAAGAAACACCCTCATCACAGGTCTCTTGACAGATTTTCGCTGGAAATTCTGAACAAGTAACAGTGAATCCCCAAAATCAGTCTATTGCATCCGCCGGAAGGCAAACACAGAATATGGATCCCTACACGCCGTCCAGGCACACACCCCTGGGAATAGTTACAGACTGAATCTCCAGCCCCCACCTTGACATCACACAATCCCGCGGTCAGACGCAGAACGAACCTCCTTCCTCACCGTCCCGACACACACTCCCGGGGTCAGACACAGAGTGGATGTCCCTCCGCACCGTCACATCACACACTCCCGGCGTCAGACACAAAGTTAAGCTCCCTCTACACGGTCACATCGCATAGTCCAGTGGTCGGACACAGCGTGAATCTCCCTCCACACTGACCTATTACACAATCCTTGGGTGGGACACAATGGTGCTCACACCAGACGATTCCATCACACACTCTTGTTGTCAGAGTGAACCTCCCTCCGTACCGTCCCGTCATACACTCCCGGGGTCAGGCATAGAGTGAATCTCCCTCCACTCTGTCCCATCACACACTCCCGAGGTCAGACGCAGCGTGAGCTGTTCTGAATGAGCTGAGAGAAATAGAAGAAAAACTGCCGTTTTAATTTCATGAGATACTTTGGAGTTGGCTCGAAACGTCTCTTGGACATATATGGGAGCGGCTGGGTTAGTGCGGAAGATTCCTTTGTAGTTTTTCTGTCAGTTTGGGACCGGTTTCATTGCCGGCTGCCAACTGCGTAACACGCAGCTCTGGCCGCCGTCAACTCGCGAGGAAGCCGGGTCGCTCCAAAAACCGGAAACAACCGCCGTGGTTCACCCACTGACATCGGGACAACCTCCTTCCATCTGTATCGTCGTGACTCTCGTTCGGGGTAGGAGCCGAAGCAACGTTTGAAACGTCTTGACCTCTCACGGTCTGGTGGGTCTGGTGGACCGACGAAGCTTTTTCTGGTTTTCGAATTTCTGGCGCCGGGCCAGCACGGTGCTGTTGAGAACAAACTTTCCGGCCAGTTACTCAACTCGCTCTGCAATTTTATAACCAGCACCGGCATATAATTCTGGATTCGGACACGGAGGCAACATGCCGGACCTGGCTCCAGGGAGTCGCGGGCCTTCGGGGAGTTATACTAGGGCGGCTGCCTCTCCACCCTCGGACAAAACCCTATTTCGTTCGGTGAAAGTGGAACGCGAGCGCGGTGCAGTGCATTTTGCGGACTGAAATTACCCTGAAAACAGGCGCGGAGGCCATGGAGGACTTGTTGGGAAGAGATGGCATTTTGGCCATCGAGAACGAGTTTGGTAAGGCAGTGTTTTAGCTGAGGAATGATACGTTGGTGCAGAGGGCTCTCAGAAGGTCGATCACGGTGGAAAATACCTTTTGACAAATGGAGCTGGTGACAACTCCCACACAACGCAACACCCTCGGTCACGATAAACCCTCCATCACCAACGAGGACCTTTTCCCACACTAGCACGCTTGGTGCAAGTAAGGTCAGAAATAAAATCAGGCACAATCTTAAGGACGCACCCTCCATACTGTAATCAATTTCCAGCGTCAGGTACTCATGCAGCTGGAAAGAGAGGATGACAGTGAGGGCCGTTTTACTGTCCGGCACGAGGGGGAAGACTATCAGGAGTATTGGAGCTCTGAGCGCCTACGGTGCCATGTGGGCTGGGAGGTGGGGCACGTTCGGAGGGACTGTCCTAACACTCGAAAACCTGGGGAGACCACTTCGGGAACCAGTGCCCCAGCTACCTCTGCCCCGATCCCATTCCTGCGCCTACACCTGCGCCTGCCCCTGTTCCTGCCCCTGCCTCTATTCCTGTTTCTGTTCCTGCTCCTACCACTGTGGTCACTCGGGTGATCTTGAGGCTACGTGCACCGAGGTTCAGGCGCGGGACGGGGTGGAGCCTGTCGGGGGCAAGAAAGTGAGGAAATCCAAATACCTTAAGAAGTCAGCCCCCGAGAAAGCAGACCTCACGCCCATCTGCCCTGAAGTGGAACGGAAGGCTCGGGGAACTGTACAGTTAGAGTGTGGGGGTGGGGGGTGATGGAAGCGGGGAGTACCGCTCCGTCGGTGAATCCCGCACCTGTGCGCTCCTCCGGCTTGATGAGCAGAAGGGAATGTTCCCCCAGGAGGGCAAGAAATGCAGATGCAGGGGAGTCCCAGAAAGGGGTAGGAATCCGAGTGGAGGTGGTGTCCAACTTCGAAACCCCACTTGTATCCACCAGTCCTGTGACAGGTGGTGTGGTTGTGCAGAAAGCTCGTGCTAGCTCTGTTTGCACAACTAAGGCAGACATGGAGCCCTCCAACCAGGACCCTGTCGTAAGCGCCTCTCTGGAGGCAAGTGTATTAAATAATATTGGCGGAGAGGAGACCAAGCGCTCTCATTGTCAGCATCAGCCTGCAGGGAAATCCCTTGGAGCAGAACTGCTGGGGTCCACCTCATACCTGTCTCCTGGGGAGGATGATATACTCTGCATGCCGACCCCATCAACTAATTGCCTGCAGGGAGTCCCTGGGGATTATCCCTCCATTGTCGTAACTGCGGATAAGACTGATGCGATGGTGGAGCGGGCATGTATGAGGGAGGTACCCGCTGCACAGTGTGGGTTACAAGTGCAGCCACCTTCTAGGAGGAAGGTATCTGCAGTGAGGGGTTGAAGGGAGGCTCATTTGATAGCGAGACAATGAACCCTCACCTCTCCTGAGAAATCCCCATTGTTACCTGTGGAGGAGATCAGAGAGTTCATTCAGTCCACTGAGGGTGTAAAGCATCGGCCTAAACTATCCTCGCTTCGCTGGTCTCGCTTGCCGAGGCTGGTGAATTCCCTGTGAGACATCCTCAGACGGAAGGGGAAGGGGAAGAGGAATGCTGTGTCAGGGAATGACAGACGGCAGCTGAAATCCTTTCTGAAGGATCTGGTGAGGGACATCAGGGGGAAAAGCCGCCTCGCTCCTTCGGGAAATGGTGGGTCATACGGTAGCGATGATAGCAAGTCGGGCCCGAAAAGAAAATATTATTCTTGGTTTTCTTCGGGATAGTGTGTTTGAGAGCGCCTCCTCTCTCAGCGGGAAGGGTACAGGCGCTGAGGCCTATTGTGCTCCCGACACGAAACTGACCAGAGCTAGTCTTAATATAAATGTTAGTAGGCGCTCTCTACGCAGATATAACAATCACTCAGTCCTCAGGGATGGACGATATGCGGTGAGTTTCCTGTAGGAAACACATACCACGCCGGGGGACGAGTCCACTTGGTTCCTGGGGTGGGAGGGTAGGGTTTAGATGAGTCACCTTCGCGACTACTCCAGCCAGCGTGGTGGCGATCCTGTTGACCCCAACCTTTCGGCCTGAGTCCAAGATGTTGCTCTAGGGGAGATCCTAGCCACTGTGGAAATGCCCCTCTCATGGCGGAGAGCTGTTGTGGTCCTAAATCACAAGAAGGGAGACCTCCGCCTCCTAACAAACTGGCGTCCGGTCTCCCTCTTGTGCGCAGATTACAAGATTTTCGACCGAGCAATGACCAACCGTCCAGGGTCCGTACTGAGACTGGTGATTCATGCTGACCAATCTTACACCATCCCGGGCCGCTCCATCCAGGACAATGTCCACCCGGCACGGGACCTGATCGAACTGAAATAGGAGACTGGGTCCTCGGCAGCATTTCTTTCTCTTGACTAATAGAAAGTGTTTGACCGGGTAGACCACAGATTCCTGGTGGGCACTCAGCGGGTTTTTGGGCTCGGACCGCACTGTGTGGCCTGTGTTCGGCTCCAATACTCTGCCGCAGAGGGCCTTGTTAAGATCATTGGATTACTGACCGCGACCATTCCGTTCAGAGGAGGAGTACGTCAAGGGTACCCCATGTACGGTCAACTGGACGCACTCTGTGTCGACATCTGTCGACACTTCTGGTAAAAGACAGAGTGAAGGTCCCTCCTCACTCTCCCAATGCTCATTCCTGGGGTTAGACACAGAGTGATGCTCCCTGCATAGCATCCCATCGCAAACACACTGTGTCAGACACAGAGTAAAGCTCACTCCACATTGTCCCATCACACGCTCCTGGGGTCAGACACAGAGTAAATCTCCCTTCACTCCGTCCCATCACACAGTTCCGGGGTGAGACACAGAGTGAGTCTCCCTCCACACCCTCCCATCCCACACTCCCGGGGTCAGACACAGAGTGAATCTCCCTCCACACCGTCCCATCACACACTCCCGGGGTCAGACACAAGAGTGAAACTCCCTCCACACCGCCCTATGACAAACTCCCGAGGTCAGACGCAGAGTGAATCTCCCTCCACACGGTCCCATCACACAATCCCGGGCTCAGAGATAGAATGAATCTCCCTCCGCACCGTCCCATCACACACTCCCGGGGTCAGACACAGAACGAATCTCCCTCCGCACCGTTCCATCAAACACTCCAGGGATCAGACACAGAGTGAATCTCCCTCCGCACCGCCCCATCACACACTCCCGGGGTCAGACACAGGGTGAATCTCCCTCCACACCGTCCCCTCACACACTCCTGGTATCAGATACATGAGTGCAACTCCCTCCACACAGTCCCATCACACTCTCCCGGGGTCAGACACATGAGTGAAACTCCCTCCACACCGTCCCATCACACATTCCCGGGGTCAGACACAGGAGTGAAACTCCCTCCACCCCGTCCCATCACACACTCCCGGGGTTAGAGACAGAGTGAATCTCCCTCCACACCGTTCCATTAAACATACCAGGGGTCAGAGACAGAGTGAAACTTCCTGCACATCATCCCATCACACACTCCAGGGGTCAGACACTGAGTGAGACTCCCTCGAAGCTGTTCCATCACACATTCCCGGGGTCAGACACAGAGTGAAACTCCCTGCTCATCATCCCATCACATACTCCAGGTGTCAGACACAGAGTGAGACTCCCTCGAAGCTGTTCCATCACACATTCTCGGGGTCAGACACAGAGTGAAACTCCCTGCACATCATCCCATCACATACTCCAGGGGTCAGACACTGAGTGAGACTCCCTCGAAGCTGTTCTATTATACTTCCCGGGGTCAAATGCAAGGGACGCTCACAAGCCCCTGTCAGGCATTCTCATCGTCAGAATCAAACTGAAGCTCCTTCACACCTTCGATCACACCGTCCTGCTGTTAGACTCAAATTGAAACTCCCGTCACGGCACCCAATTACACAGTCGCGGGACCCGTCACGCGGTGTAGCTCCCTCAACACCGTCCCATCACAAACTTCAGGAGTTAGTGACAAGTTCCTTTCCACCATCCTATCACAGGATTTAGCTCCCTCCGCGATTTCTTATCACGCAACCCGTTGCCAGACATTACGGGACTCTCCTACGACAGTGTCCCATCACATAAACCAGGAGTTACTTAGAGTGGATCTCCAGTATACTATTACATCATTCCCACTCGGAGTCAGACACAGAGTAAAGCTCTCTCTCGCTCCACGGTCCTATAACACACTCATGGGTTCAGACTGCACGAAGCTCACTGTAAAATCACACGCGCTTACGGAGAGACACAGAGTGAATCGCCCTCCATACCATCTCTTCACACACTCCCGATGTGAAGCAGAGTGACGTTTCCTCTCACTGTGCCTGTCCTGTGATGAGGAGCAGGTGAAAGTTGGGGATGATGCCTCACCTCTTCTGCTGGTCAACAATTCACAGATCTGAGCCTTGGTTTCGTTGACAGATCTGTACTTCGTTTGCATCTCAGAGAACTGGTGACGGATATCGCTGTGCATTCGTTTAAGAACGGACAGATTAGAGTTTAGCGCAGAAAGCTTGGATTGAAGGGTTGAGTTTAACTCATGGTAGTTTCGGTGGCAGGTTTCCTTAGACTGACGAATCTGTGAGACTGAGAGAGATGGTGAAGGATGTTTAGCTTTTAGAGTGTCACGTGAGTCAGCGTCACGCTACCGAACGTGTCACAGAGAGTGTTGTGTCAGTGTCACAATGAAGGGTGTCGCTGTGAAGGATGAGCTGTCAGCACATTGAGATGTCGGCGACACTTTGAGGGGCGTGCCTGTGTTACGACGAGGGGTATATCAATGTCCTGGTGACGTCACACCGATGGAAATGACATAGTGAGGGAAATTTCAGAGTGAGAGCTCTGGTAGTGTCACGGTGGGAGGAGTATCGGTATAATATGTGTGTGCTGTTTTCGTTGCGATGAGTGTCTCTGTGTCACCGTAAGAGGCATGTCATGGCCACAGCGTGTGTCCGATTGTCACACTGAGGTGTGTCGCCGTTTGATGGAGAGGACTATGCCGGTGTCATTGTGAATGTAGGTGGCTGCATCACATTAAGGCGTTTCCCTGTGTCAGGGTGAGGTGAGGGTAATTGTCTCAGTGAGAGGTGCATCGGTATTATGTTGAGGGGCGATACCGTCTCAGTGAGGGGTGTTACTGTGATGTGTAAGCCCTTGTGCGGTGATCGGCGGGTCACGTTGAGCAGCCTGTGGGTGTCAGTGGTGTCTCAGTGTCCGGTGAAGGGCGGGTCGGTGTCACTCTGAGGTGTGTTTCAGAGTCGCCTTGAGACAGGTTCTCTGGGAGAGATCCGGGTGGCAAATCTCAGATATCTTGGCTTCAACGTTGAGTTTAACTCATGGTCTGGCAGTCTACATTAGCGTAGGGTCCTGTTAATTTCCTGATATCCTTCTCAAAGGAGTTTGTGCTTTAGGTAAGAGGTGATTCGAGATGGTGAAGGATGTTTGGCGTTTATAATGTGTCAGCGTCAAGCTTCTGCGCGGGTCACGGAGAGTGGAGTGTCAGGGTCATGATGTGCGTGTTACAATGAGGGTGGACTTGGTGGCACAGTGAGGAGTGTTGGCCACACCATGAGGTATGTGTCTTTGACACTGAGTGGTATATCAGGTTACCAGCGAGTTTTTTTTGTTTTATTTTGCTCTCACGAAGGGGGTTGCGTTAGTATCGCGGTGATAGTTGATTCCCTGTCACAGCGAGTCGGTGTTTCAGTGAGAGACGTGTGGCTGTCATTGTGATAGGTGTTTCTGGGTCCATGTGAGAGGTGTACCGGGTCACATCGCGGTGTATTTCTATGTCACGGTGAGAGATATGTCGGGATCACAGTGGGAGGTTTGACGATTTTACAGTGAGAGACTCGTCTGTGTCGTAGTGTTTGGTGACTTTGTGTGACAGTGGAAAAATGCCGATGTTACAGTGAGGGGTGTGTCATGGTGAAGGACCTATTGGTGTCACGTTGGATGTGCCGATGTCACAGTAAGTGTTGCGATGTTGTCACGGTGACGACTGAGTGGGTGACGATCTGAGGGGTTTGTGAGCGTCTCTGTGAGGGATGTGTCTTTGTGACAGAGAGGGTTTTGTCGGTGTTTCCGTGGAGTGGTAGTTACTGTCATGATGACAGTTGCGTCGGTTTCAAAGTGATGGACTTGTCTGTGCCACAGTGAGGGATATGTCCACATCACAGCGCGTGACCTGTCGGTGCCACGGCGAGAGGCAATTCAGTGTTACAGTGAATCGTTATTACATTAGTCTGTGTGTTGATATCAGGTTGAGGGATATGTCAGTATCATGTTGAGGGATGCGTAGGTGGGGGTTGTGTCGGTGTTACGGAGAGCGGAGAGTCGTGGACATGCTGAGATAATCATCAGTATCACAGTGAGGGGTGTGTTGATATCACCGCAAAGGGTGTTTTTTCTGTTGAAATGTTGGGAATTAGTCCCTGTTACTAGGCAGAAGGCTGAAGAACAGGACCTCAGGGGTGGCGTTCTCAGGATTGATGCCAGTACTACATGACAGTGATGGTAAAGAATTGGAAGAGATGGCAGTTGAATGTTTGGCTGAGTTGTTCGTGCAGGGGCAGGGTTTTAGATTTTGGACCATTGGGATCTCTTCTGGGGAAGGCTTGACCTGTACAGATTGGAGCGGTTTCACCTGAACTCGAGGGGGAGCAATATCCTTGCTGGTAGGTTTCCTAGCATGGGTCGGGAGGGTTTACAAGGGGGATGGGACCCGGAGCGGTAGAGCAGTGAAAGAAGTGCATGGAGTAAAGCCAGCTCTAACTTGTAGAGAGGCTTTGAGGGAAGAGGAGCAGAATAAAGGTTGTAAAGGTAATAAGGTAAAAGGGCTAAAGTGTGTGTTCTTCAATGCAAGACACATCAGGAACAAAGGTGATGAACTGAGAGCTTGGTTACATACATGGCATTATTATGTAGTGGCCATTACGGAGACTTGGCTGGCACCAGGGCAGGAATGGATTCCCAATATTGCTGGATTTCAGTGTTTTCAAATGGATAGAGAGGGTAGGGGGAAGGGGAGGAGAGTGGCATTACTGCTCAGGGATACTATTACATCTGCAGAAAGGGTGAGTAATGTAGCAGGATCCTCATTTGAGTCAGTATGGGTGGAAGTCAGGAACAGGAATGGAGCAGTTACTCTACTGAGGGTATTCTTTCTGCCCCCTGGTAGCAGAAGGAATACCGAGGAGCAGATTCGGAGGCAGATTTTGTAACCGTGCAAAAATAACAGGGTTGTTATCCTGCGTGACTTTAACTTCCCTAATATTGATTGGAACTTGATTAGTTCCAATAGTTTAGACGGGACAGACTTTGTTAAGTGTGTCCAGGATGGATTCCTGTCTCAGTATGTTGACAGGCCGACCAGGGGGAATGCCATACTAGATCTAGTATTAGGTAACAAACCGGGTCAGGTCACAGATCTGTCAGTGGGTGAGCATCTGGGGGACAGTGATGACCTCTCATTGACCTTTAGCATTATCATCGAAAAGGATACAATCAGAGATGACAGGAAGAATTTTAATTGGAGAAGGGCAAATTATGAGGCTATAAGGCTAGAACTTACGGGTGTGAACTGGGATGATGTTTTTGCAGGGAAATGTACTTTGGACATGTGGTGGATGTTTAAGGATCTCTTGTAGGATGTTAGGGATAAATTTGTCCGGTTGAGCAAGATAAAGGACGGTAGGGTGAAGGAACCATGGGTGACAATGAAGTGGAAAATCGAGACAGGTAGAAGAAGGCAGCATACATAAGGTATAGGAAACATGGATCAGATGTTTTTACTGAGGAATATAGGGGAGCAAGAAAGGAGCTTAGGAAGGGGCTGAGAAGAGCAAGAAGGCGGCATGAGAAGGTCGGCATGTAGGGTAAAGAAAAACCCCAAGGCATTCCAGTTATGTGAAGAACAAATGGATGACAGGAGTGAAGGTAGGACCGATTAGAGATAAAAGTGGGAAGTTGTGCCTGGGGGCTGTGAAAGTGAGCGAGATCCTCAACGAATACTTCTGTTCGGTATTCACCAATGAGAGCGAAGTTGATGACGGTGAGAACAATATGAGTGAAATTGATGTTCTGGAGCATGTTCATATTAAGGGAGAAGCGGTGTTGGAGTTGTTAAAATACATTAGGGCGGATAAGTCCCCGGGGCCTGACGGAATATTCCCAGTCTGCTACACGAGGCAAGGGAAACGATTACTGAAACTCTGGGAAGGATCTTTATGTCCTCGTTGTCCACAGGGATGGTACCAGACGATTGGAGTTAGGCGAATGTGGTCTCCTTGTTGTAAAAAGGTAGTGGGGATAGTCCAGGTAATTATAGACCAGAGAGCCTCACGTCTGTGGTGGGAAATCTGTTGGAAAAGATTCTTAGAGATAGGATTTATGATTTATAGAGAATCATAGTCTGGTCAGTGACAGTCAGCATGGCTTTGTGAAGAGCAGATCGTGTCTAACAAGCTTAATAGAGTTCTTTGACGAGGTGACCAGGCATATAGATGAGGGTAGTGCAGTGGATGTGATCTACTTGGATTTTAGTAAGACATTTGACAAGGTTCCTCACGGTAGGCTTATTCAGAAAATCAAAGGTCATGGGATCCAGGGAAGTTTGGCCATGTGGATTCAGAATTGGCTTTCCTGCATAAGTCAAAGTGTCGAGATCGAGGGAGTACATTCAGATTTGATGGTTGTGACTAGTGGTGTCCCACAAGGATCTGTTCTGGGACCTCTACTTTTTAATGATT
The DNA here is from genome assembly GCF_030144855.1 of Hypanus sabinus. Lineage (NCBI taxonomy): Eukaryota > Metazoa > Chordata > Chondrichthyes > Myliobatiformes > Dasyatidae > Hypanus > Hypanus sabinus. The sequence continues at coordinate 3,851 of NW_026779134.1, read as the reverse complement.
TTTATTAACGACCTGGAGGAGGGGTTAGAATGGTGGTTTGGCAAGTTTGCAGACTACACTAAGGTTGGTGGTATTGTACATAGTGTAGAGGATTGTCAAAGATTGCAGAGAGACATTCATAGGATGCAGAAGTGGGCTGAGAGGTGGCAGATGCAATTCAAACCGGAGAAGTGTGAGGACACTTTAGAAGGACAAACTCCAAGGCAGTGTACAAAGTAGAGTAGAGGGATCTGGAGGTCTATGTCCACAGATCCCTGAAAGTTGCCTCACAGGTTGATAGTGTAGTTAAGAAAGCTTATGGGGTGTTATCTTTCATAAGCCAAGGGATAGAGTTTAAGAGTCACGATGGAATGATGCAGCTCTATAAAACTCTATTTCGGCCACACTTGGAGTATTGTTTCCAGTTCTGGTCGCCTCAGTATATGAAGGATCTGGGAGCATTGGAAAGGGTACAGAGGAGATTTACCAGTTTGCTGCCTGGTGTAGAGAGTATGGATCATGTTCAGAGATTAAGGGAGCTAGGGCTTTACTCTTTGGAGAGAAGGGGGATGTGAGAAGACATGATAGAGGTGGACAAGATATTAAGAGGAATAGACAGAGTGGACAGCCAGCAACTCTTCCCCAGGGCACCACTGCTCGGTACAAAAGGACATAGCTTTAAGGTAAGTGGAGGGAAGTTCAAGGGGGATATTATAGGATGGTCTTTCTCTCAGAGAGTGGTTGGTGCATGAGATGCACTGACTGAGTCTGTGGTGGACGGAGATACTCTATTAAAATTTAAGAGACAGCTAGGCAGTTATATGGAGGAATGTAAGGTGGGTGGTTATATGGGAGGCATGGTTTCAGGGTCGGCACAACATTGTGGGCCGAAGGCCTTGTAATGCGTTGTACTATTCTATGTTCTATGTTACAGTGGCCATATATATTAGGGCTTTTGTTGTTCCGACCGATGCTAAACTCACCATGAATCCCCCAGCAGATACCCGTAATAATGAGAGCCGCTGTTAAAACGCAGATTAGCCATATGCATGAAGTAAATCTGTCTCTCGTTTTGGGTCGTTCACTGCCCATGCCGTCTGTGGAAAAATCATTCCTTGTCTTTGTCAATCCATCGTCATATTCCGTGATCACCCCCATCCCCCGCTCTTCTCACCCCTTTTGAGTTTAAATCACTCTCTTTTCCTCATGCAGAGCCGTGTGCGTAAATTATAAATCAGAACAGACCATTCGGCCCAGACTTTTTGCTATACCAGTTCTACCTTATACCAGAATCGGTTTTACTTTCAGAAGGTTCATTTCCTTCCAACCCCTGCACCTACTCGTGTTTGAGAAAGAGCCGATTAACCGCCTATATCGATTTGCCTTCACCACTACCCCTGGAAGAACAATTCAGTCACCCATGCTCTCTGTCAAATCAAAACCTTGCCACTCACCTCTCCTGAAAAGATACTTCCTCTGCCAGTGAGAGAGGGGGTAAGGGGAAGCAAAGGGTCTGCGCACAGAAAGGGTAAGAAAGCAGGGGAAGAGGAAGAGCAGGAGAGGGTGAGACGGCAGAGCGTTTGGGCAGTGAAAGAGTGAGAGAGAATGAAGGGGAGAGTGGAAAGAAAGAGGGATATGACGGAAACAGAGGGAAGAGACGGGGTTGAGAGATGGATGGAGGCAAGAAGCAGTAAGGTGAATTTCCAGAGAGAAGTGGAAAAGAGGGAGAGAAGGTGTGAGACAATGTGGGGAGAGAGGATGAAAGAGAGAGAGGGGCAAGAGAGGAACGAGGAAGACGGTTAATGAGGGGAGGTAGCAGGAAAATAGGGAGGAGGGAGGGGATATGATGGAGGGGAGAGGGAGAGGGGGAATAAAGAATGAGGTAAGAAAGTATAAAGTGAGGTTAAATTTTAAACAGAGCCCCTCCCCCTGTCCTCCATACGCATCAGCCCTCCCTCGGTGTTTGCTACATTCTACCCATCCCCACCACTCTCCTTTCTTAATGCCCCCTCCTCAACACCCCTCCCACAGTACAACCTCCACACCGCCCAGCCCATGACATTCTCTCTTTACTCTCACGAACCCACTGCACTGTCCCTTCCGCCTATTCCTTATCTCTCCCCCTATGCCGCCCCTCCCATGCACTGTTTCCACGCCCCTTTTCGGAGCGCAGGCTCCTCATAAACCCCCCAACAGAGCTCCACCCTCACCACCTTTTCCATCCGTTCAGCTGTGGACAGAGCAGTGAGAGTTAGTGAGGTTCCCTCCACCCGGCCGGTCGCGCACACCCGGGATTGAACACAAAATGCTCTCCCCGCTACCACGCCCCCACTCCCTGCTGATCCGACCCACTCACCGTTGGAAGGAGACTGTTTTGCAAAGTCGACATTTTCGTAAGTCTCGCTGTAGTCCATCTTGTTCAGGAATCTCTGCGTCTCTGAGCTCACAAAGGGGAAGGAACCGTTGTCAGAGGAAGCCCGTGTTGAGAAGGCTGTGGTCAGACCGACAGCAGCAAACACCAGATGGACAGCGCATAAAGAGAGGAACCGAGAGCAGGGGGTGGAAATGCAGGGAGGAGAGAGAATGATGACGTGAGAGAGCGTTGGCAAGAGAAATTAAAGTGGCGGGTGTTAGGAGAATATGGAAAGCGGTGAGAAAGGGAGGGGCGGGAGAGGGTTGAAGAATCGGAGTCAGCGGAGAGAGAGCTGAGTGCAGTGTACAGAGGGTGGAGCGGTGAGAGAAGGGAAAGTGTGTGGAGAGAGACGGAGGTTTGGGTAAGCCTGACGGAAATGGGGAAACAGAAGTGCAGGGGAGGGATGTAGAGAATCGAGGGTGAAGAGTGTTTCGGCGAGAGATTGGGAAAGAGGGAGAAAAGAAGCTCTGAACGGGAGAGAGAGAGAGAGAGAGAGAGAGAGAGAGAGAGAGAGAGAGAGAGAGAGAGAGAGAGAGAGAGAGAGAGAGAGAGAGAGAGAGAGAGAGAGAGAGAGAGAGAGAGAGAGAGAGAGAGAGAGGGAGAGGGAGAGAATGACAGGAGGCAGAATGGAGGAGAGGGAACGCTACAGAGAGTGCAGAGAGATGCGTTGGGAGGGATGGAGGAGAAGAATATAGACGAAGGATGCGGAGAGGATGATAAATAGGAGAAGAAAGAGAAAAGGAATGGAAGGAGGGGAGAAGATATTAAGGACAGGAGGGAATGTCGGAGGGATTTGTGTCACTCATACAGAGCCTGTATTCCCCGGGAGATATGCATCCGCCGTTGGTTCCTGGTTTGGGCGTTGGTCTGTTCCTTCTCATCACCGGGGCTCCAGGTCTTCAGTCCGTGAGAAGCCATGACCCCAGGTCAAAGCCCGAACACACACCGTAGTCAGTGAGCCCACAATACTCCTTCGAATAAAGTAATCTCCTCCCCTATAAAAACTTTCCTGCCACAGGGTTACCCTCGCCTTCCACGTCCAGTGGCGCACTGTCGCCCTCCTTCTTTATTCCATGGCATTTTCTCTCTCTTTCTCTCCTCTCTGGCTCTGTCTGGCTCTCTCTCTCTCTCTCTCTCTCTCTCTCTCTCTCTCTCTCTCTCTCTCTCTCTCTCTCTCTCTCTCTCTCTAGTTCTTCATCCTTCCCTCACTCTCCCTGTTCTCCCACAATTCCTCTCTCTCCCTTTCTCCCCTAACTTCCGCCCTTCCTCTGCTCTCGAATTAAGAGAAACTCGAGACAACGTCCTTTCGTTTTCGTCTCAGTTTCAAGAGGAACATCTTTCCTGCATCTATCTTATATATTTCTTAGATAATTGTATCTTTTTCCCTAAGATCTCTCTCATTCTTCGGATTCCAGTGAGTAGAGCGCCAGCCGACTCAATTCCTCCTCATTTTCTCCCC